>NC_039274.1:35013528-35191626 GCF_003368295.1 Carassius auratus
TGTTTTTGTGTGTTAAGTGTCGGGGAACTGTACTACTGTGTTAAAGACAGCATGGAGCGCGCTGCCGCACGACAACAAAGCATCAAACCAGGTACATCGTGCATCTTTGTACACACCATTCACCAATTTGGGTCTGTACTTTTTTATTTTTTTTTTTTATGTAATTTTATTTTATAATAATTTTGAAAAAAAGCTCACTAGGTTGCATTTAATTAATCCAAAATACAGTAAACTAAAGTTATTGTTTTTTTTTTCTTTTCTATTTGAATCCATTTTTAAAATCTAATTTATTATTTATTATAATATAAAATATGTATTATTATTATTATTATTATTATTATTATTATTATTGCAGTTGTAGACCGATATATTATCTTTTCTTTAAAAAAATTCATACTGACCCCGAACTGTAAATAATTTGGGCTGCTTTCATTGATATCTGCTAAAAAAGTGGCCCATTTGAACTGAATTTAAATTGACTCCATTTTGTTTTTGGATGTATAATCCTCTGCTTCTTGTCGTTGAAATGAACAAAGTATTTTTATTTATCTCTCACTGCCATGTGCTTTTTTCCATGTGTGTAGGTCCAGAGCTGGGAGGCGAGTTCCCAGTACAGGACATGAAGACAGGGGAGGGTGGTCTCCTTCAGGTCACGCTGGAAGGCATCAATCTCAAATTTATGCATAGCCAGGTAGGAGGTGTTGCCTTTATCATAACCATGACCAAATGCTTGCCAGATTCAACACCACCCTTCCTCTCATCCTCTATCCATCCAATTCCGTTTCTCTTTTCTACCACTTCTCGTCTGTATTCATCTCATCATCTCTCCATGTCTCCTTCCTCTCACTCTTTCTTTCTATTCGTGCCTTCATCCTTTGAGAATTTTTTGGAACAACTGATAATGTAATGAGCATGTACTAAAAAAATAAATTTGATTATTTGATAAAATTTGATATTACACTCTAAGATGAAAAAGCTGGAAGCTTTAAAAAATGTGTTGTGTTGTTCCTGAAGAGTCTCTAAGAGGGATTGCTGTTTTCTTTCTTTTTTTTCGTTCGTTGTTGTCATTGTTGTTTGGCTTTATTGGCTGGATGTATGTTTTTGGGTTGCTTAATCACAAGCAGTGATTAACTTTTTCAAATGTCAGAACATTCCACCCGCTGTGTGTGTTAGTGTGAAGTGTTAATTGGTGGCGGCGCCCAGCTCTGGTCCTTACGGTTTGTGAGTGTTGGTGTGATGTCGGTTTGTTGTGGTGTGCCAGAGGTAAGACGTAGAACCTTGTGCAAAACATATTCAAAGCAGTAATGTACAAAATACATTGCTGGGGAGCAGGGCCAGCCAGCACAAGCCTTTACGGGGTCATAAGCAGAATTATATTTGGGTCCCCTCTGTGTCGCCAATACGATTGATTATTGTCAGTGCTTGATTATTCACACATTATAAATCCAACACACATATGATCAGTTTTATTTGTTGTACAGTATCTGTGTTGCTTACATCATACCAATGTCTGCCTTTTACTCTTCTACGATTTGAAATTGTAACAGTAGCAAACCCCCAAAAGTGGTCAGGTGTTAATTTGCACTTTAATATTCAAAGTCTTACAGTACTAAGTGGCATACTTAATGTGGTGTACTGAGAAGTAGCTAAATAAACCAGCAGACGGAACAGGGCTGCGTTTCCCAAAGGCATCGTAAGCCTAAGTTGATAATTGAACCATTGTCACCAACGCAGTTACGATCAGCTTAGGCTTACGATACTTTTGGGAAACGCCGCCCTGTTCCGTAAATGCATTGTCTGCTGGTTTGTTTAGCTACAGAATGTTATTTTAACAACATCAATTATTAAACACAAGCAGCAAGCCATCTGTAAATCAAAAACAACAACTCTATTCTATTACTAGCTAATTGAGGCATAATGTTGTTGACCCCAGAGGTAGGCTGATGTAAATAATGTTAAGCTGTCATCAGTACCAAGTCTATGAAACAGAAGCTTATTTTTATTTAAAAAAAATTATATATATAATAATTATATATACCCAGGAAATATTATTTTTATTTTTGCAAGACAAAAACTTTAATCTAAAACTAGCTAAGTGATCCACCTTTTTCCTGATGTAGAAATGGGTGTCGCCATTTGTAAATTCTGTGGGTAAAGCTTCAAGTCTCATTAGCGTTCAGCTATTTTTAGCTGTACAAAACAGTTTGTTTTGCTGCTTGATATTGACAATTGATGTGTCCTATCATATTATTTTAACCTGGTTTCTTAATTAAGAACACACTGGTTTGTACTGCAAACAGTTTTACTGTTTACTGCACGTTGTTATTCTCCTCAAACGGAAGTCTCACCCTTACTTCCGCGTTGAGGAAAAAGGTGGATAGGTTATACAAGATGAGGTTCAATTTGTCGCCCCTCCACCACCGAAATGCAATCAATTAAACCCTGTGACCCTGTGAGACACTGTTCAATTAAATCATAGCAAAAAAGACATTTATAGTTTGTTAAATACACACTGATTTCTATGGAAAACGGCGATAATAATCCTTTCAATAAAAATTTGACGATGTGTTTTATTCCTGTCGAATGCACATTGTGTAGGTAACCATAAAGTTTACTCTGGTTTTCTCCCAGTTCACTGGCCACTTTTACATTAATACATTACACAAATACATTTTCATGTATTTCAGAAGAAGTGAGGGAATCTACGTGAAGTCAGTCTGACAGCGTCAACTAACATGTTAATTCACACACATTTGACAATCACAATAGGGGCTGTATCATATAGTTTATGATATAGTTAATAAGTTTGTGAATATTTTAAATAAAAAAGGAAATACTAAATAAAAGTGATACATTTGTCTTAAAGTGCTAGTGTGCCTGCATGACGCATCGCTATGGAAATAATATATGTATCAATTATTTAATATTGTGTTATGTATTATTACCATTAATAATAATATTGACGTTGTATATGAAGAAGAAAAAATCAAGCTGTGATTTTATGTACCCTTGGGGGCCCCCTGGTGGCAGCCGCGTAGATCACTTCTGCCTTGGGCCCTCTCTGTTGGGGAGATTTAAATAACACATTTCCTATTTAAAAGTTTAGTCACTCTAGTGAGTTTCAATTCCAATCTTTACCATCTTTATATAAACATATGCTTTAAACTGGCTCTAATAAGAGACAATCAGCTAATAGTTCTTAATAAAACTGATTTTATAGATTCTGCTTTAAGTGGTTAGGACCATATGTCTGCCTTCTGTTCCACCTAGTACTGCTGTTGTGGGATTCTTTAACCTGGTTATTTGTCTCGTTACTTTGCTGTTCATAAAGCTTTAATGTGAACTGAAACCTATTGTCTAGAAAACAAAAGCCTGTTTTCTTTTTGATTTGAAAAAGCGAATATCCCAACAAACTCCCTTGAAGAGAAAAGCAGTATTTACAAAATGCTGATTCTTTGGAAAAGACTGGAACGATTAGAAAACAATGCAAACCTTTAAGTCATTTATTTTGTATTTTTTTTCTAACATACTCTTCTTTTGCCTGGGTTATCTTAGGTCATAATCTACCAACTGCTGTAAGGACTTAAAGGGATAGTTCACCCAAAAATTGAAATTTTATGTATATCTGCTTACCCCCAGGGCATCCAAGATGTACAGTAGGTGCCTTTGTTTGTTCAGTAGAACACAAACAGAGATTTTTAACTCAAACCGTTGCAGTCTGTCAGTCATATAATGGAAGTGAATGGGAATCACAGGTTTGAGAGTCATACATACACTGATGTGTCTGTGCAAGAAACTGAATAGTATTTATTAGGGGTGTAACGATACGCGTATTCGTATTGAACCGTTCGGTACGACGCTTTCGGTTCGGTACGCGGTACGCATTATGTATACCGAACGGTTCGTTGGAGTAATTAATTATATTTGAAAAAAAAAAAAAAAAGAGAGAGAGAGAAATATAATGATATGCGTTCAACAAGGTAGCTCAATAACCCAAACAACGTAACAGGCAACGCCCCTGACACTCCCGAAGAAGAAAAAAACACCATCTTATATGTTTATGTTAGGCTACTCAGCAGGCGCTCGCTCACTCAGTACGCGCTGAAGGCTCGTTGCAAAATAGCCAATGCGTTTAACAGACTAGAAAAAGAAGATCCTCCAGTAACCAACAGGTCTGGTGTTTGGGTGCACTTTGGATTCCCTTTAAGCTATAATGGTGATGGCAAGAGAGTGGTGGATAAAAAAAACAACGGTATGTCGCATCTGCAACATGACAGGGTACACCAGCGGGAATAAAAAAAAAAAAAAAAAAACACCAGCGGGAATATCTGGGATATATGCGTCAGTACTATCTGGGAAAAGACGAAAAAAAGGAGAAACATGCACGCAGCAAACTATCCCTGCAGCATTTAGACACTATAGCTTACAGGGAATCCAACCCAAACACCAGACCTGTTGGTTATTTTAGGATCTTATATTTCTGGTCTGTTAAAGGCATTCGACATTTTGCAACGAGCCTTCAGCGCGTGCTGAGTGAGCGAGCGCCTTAGGGGCCGTTCACATATCGTGCCTAAAAACGCATGGAAAACGCTAAGCGCGTCTTTCTCCTCCTTTCCAAAGCGCTCGGGCAGAAGCGCTCATGAGGCGTCTGTCTTTGCTAAGCAACAATGACGTGCTCTCTCCATGAGACGCGGCAATTTCAGCGAAGGATAAATGGATTTGCAGCTCTAAAAATCGCTTGCAGTAGCTCTGCTACTAAATTTATTTCAAAATTGCAATCCATATACAACTATGATCAGCTGTTCCTTCATCTTGGCTGAGCTCTCAACGTTGTTACGGGAAAGGATGAAGCTGATTGGTTAGTTCTTGTCACATGACCCGCGGTGCGCTTGCGGCATTCTGAAAAGTTGAGATGTTTTTACATTTTGCTGTATCTAAAACGTATCGAACCGAACCGAACCGAACCGTGACATCAGTGTATCGTATCGAACCGAACCGTGAATTTTGTGAACCGTTACACCCCTAGTATTTATATATTGATTTTCATTGCAAAGTCTGAACTGTCCTGAGTGCGTTCACGTTTTCTTCTTCAGCCTGTGCGTGAGGTATCTTCTTCTTCTTTTTGACTTGTAAGTGCATTACCATCACCTCCCATCATCTCCCATCATTGACACTCCTGATTGAGATAGTAGAGGGTTCATTTTCATTTAAAACTTTAGAGGTAAAAAATTATTTAAAATACTGTTCAGTTTCTTGCACAGACAGATCATTTTGTGTCTTTACACATTAATGTATCATCATAGGCCGCAGGGTTTAATTTGGTTTTGTTTGGGAACCCATGATTCCCATTCCATTCACTTCCATTATATGACTTACTGACTGAAACAGTTAAAAATCTCTGTTTGTGTTCTACTGAAGAAACAAAGTCACCTACATCTTGGATGCACTGGGGGTGAGCAGATAAACATCACCATTCTCCATTTTTTGCGTGAACTATCCCTTTAAAGGTATTTTTCCAATTTGCTCACCTCATGTCGTTCTCATCCTGTGTGACTTACTTCTGTGGAACATAAAAGAAGATATTTTGAGAAATGTCTTTTATTCTTGTCCAAATAAATGGAAGTCAAATGCTCACTGAAACTGTTAACAAAATTGTTCATAGTTTCTTCTTTTGTGTTCTGCAGAAGGAGGAGCTGGAACGACAGGTTTGGAACTAGAGGAGCTTGACCAAGCAATGACTAAATATCACTATAATATGACAACATGGGGGCCTTGCTGTGGTCGCTAGTCAATTACTTGAGCTTTTAAACAGTGCTAACAGATAAAAGGCCAGCAAAAGAGTTCAGTGCTGTTGAAAGCTGTAAAACTTTGAATTTTAAAAATCATTTATGTAGTGTCGCTGTGTGTGTCGTAATGGTTTTGGCGCTGTTCTGTTTTGGCCGTAGACATGTGTGAGGGAGCTGGTCCTCATTGCTGGTGGAGGAGGCATGGAGGGTAATGGGGTGGGCACACATGAGGGATTCCACACTAACGTCAACATAATGGAGGATATTAACAGTTAAAGTACGAAGGCTATGTTCTTTCTGGATGGGATCAGCGGTTGTAGTTTACTACTGTAAGGGTGGGCTCGTAGCACCAGAGGGTGTTTTGTGCTCTTTTTGTCCAATAATAATCCAAACCGTTTCTCTCCCATGCTCTCTCCCCCTGCAAGGAGCGGAAGGTACACAACCTCTGCAGTCTTTGTTTGTTAGTGTAACATTTTCAGTTGCTTTTTCTTTCTTTTCCTTGTACTGTAGCTTTTTGTGTGCTTATTTTTTTATGTATTTTGTATAATTTTCTCTCTTTTTGTTTGCTTTTTGGTCTGTGTGTGTGTCTGTCTTCTTTTTAATTTATTTTTTATTTCTGATGATGGAATTTTCCATGGATGTCTTTGCATGGGCCCTTCCAGCACGTAGGGGGATCAGTGCCATGATTTTGTTCCCACTTTTGGTGCAAATGGTCACAGCTGCAGGTTTATATTAGCTCGCTAGTCTTTAGTGCTTCAGAAATACATCTGTTATAGAAGTCTCCAATGCCTTAAGAACACGTCATAAATGAATAGTGTAGAATGGAGGCAGTTCTCCTCTTGGCTGGACAAGTATTGTAAATACACAGTGATTTTCTTGAAAGCGAGACTCTCTTAAGAGCTATAGTGTTGACTTGTTGTTTAAATTAAGACAATTTGGGGTTATTTTTACTCTCTAGAATATGAAGAGCCATAATGCTGCTCAGGTGTTGAAACCTTCACAGCTCACCATTTGCGTCATTGGCCCATGTAATCCTGTCAACATGGAAACTTCTCTTTCTGTGCTGTCATATTTTAGTTCTGATAGCTTTTCAGCAGCTTGCTTATCATGTCCTTTCTTCGTATCTCCCTAGTTTACAGTAACTTACTGTCCAGATTGTCATCTCCTCAGAAAATACTCTTTTTGTTTTCCCACAAGTGTGTGATTGAGTTGGTAACGGTGTGTCCTGTTGTTTTTTTGTTTGTTTTTGTTTGTTTTTAGGTTTTCATAGAGCTGAGTCACATTAAAAAGTGCAATACAGTGAAAGGAGTCTTTGTCCTGGAGGAGTTTGGTAATTACCCCCATTTTGATTCTAGGCCTGTACGTGACACAGCAGTAACCCAGTCACATGCAGAGGAGAGGAGTTGTCATGTTCAGCACTTTGAGCGTTAGGAGCAAAGCTTATATACAGTATATGACAGGAAGCAGTGAGATCCTATCTGCCTCCAGAACCCTGTTCCTCTTGGACCCAAAGCCATTCCACTGACCGAGACAGTGGTGTATTAATTAACTCTAGTATTAATATTAGAGTTAGTATTAACACTACAGATATATATGTTTTTAATTTAGTGATCAGTATTGTATATTTAATTGTGCATTATATGCCATCGTCTAATGCTCATTTAAAATGAATCTGTAAAGACAAAAGTAATGTAATAGAAATCTAACTTAAATATTACAGAAATATTGTATAGAAGAGGATTTGAAATGTGAAATGTGATCTTTAAAAAAAGGATCCATTAATGTTGTGATCTGTACATTCACCATCAGTTAAAAAAATTGATTTGAGTTTTTAAGCAGTACATTTTAGTTACATATTTAAACATTTTAATATTTAAACAATTTTAATATCATCTATTAATCGGGAATAACATAAAAAATATTTATCACTATCTGTTACAATATTGTTTTTTATTATTCACAAATCACGCTGTAGTATAGAAAACGTTTAAGTGAAACTGTTACAGCTTTACGCAGTGTTAACTGGCTAAGAACTGATTTGTTTATTAGCTAAATCAAGATATTAAGATAACACACTACAGGAAAGGGAATAGGATTCTTCCGGTGGATAAGATCTTGCACAGCATCAACATTTTTCAAGAAATAATGCACAGTTGAAGTTCTTCTGTGACAAATGAACTGTTCAGCTCTGTTTTAGATTGCAGTTGTTTCCTCAGTTACATCTTTTAATCAAGTGAAGGTTCAACTAAAATGTTTGTCTTCAGAATAGAAGTCTATAATAGAAGTTAGATAGAAACTAAAGCATGTAGCGATTGTTCTCCTGGAGGTGCAGTGTATGTAGTCACAGAGTCGCTCTAGACTGGGTTAGTGCTGTGTCTTTGTGCTTCCTTTTTGTAATCCGCCCCTCATCTTTGCTGCTATGAAAACCTTCATTCTCCAGCAGGTAAAGTGCTGTCACCTTTATATTTTCTTCTTCTCTACCTTGACCTGTCCTCCCGTCATCATCTCTCATACATCCCCTTTCACCATTAATGGCTGTGGATCTGCACTGCACTGCCTTGATGTCTACACTCGAGTTCATTCTCTCATGCCTGTAGTAAAAGTCATGCCATGAGTGATGGAATAACCAGCAGACCCCGGATTTCCTTCCAACTTCAGCTTTCAATGATATTCCCTCTCTTACTTTTTCTCTCTCTGATTTCTTCATCTATCCTCCCCCTCTCTTACTCTGTATCTTTTTCCTCTGGCTTTCTTTCTCCTCCTTGAGCCTGCCTTGATTCAGTTCCCCATTGCCTTGTGGGAAATGTCTACCGATTATAAAACCTGTTCAGTCACATGATCTTTTTGAGTGCTGCTGTGCTGCTGCAAGATTCAGTGCTCTGTAGCTCTGTCTGAAATGTGACAGGGTCAGATATAGATTATTAATATTCATGGGCCATATGTATGCCTCCCCTCTTCTCTCTCTTTCTCTCTCTCTGTATCACTCTTTCTCTCTGTCTGTTTCTGCCCCTGCCCTTGAATATTTTATGTATGCTATTCCACTGCTGTTGAACTTTTTTATTTTGTGTCTTGCACTGGGATTTGCAGTTCCTGAAACTAAAGAAGTGGTGATCCATAAGTACAAGACTCCTATGGTAAGATTTCACTATTCATACAGTACTGTACAGTAGAGCGGTGTATCAATACAGATTTCCAGATTCAATCCAAGTCACAAGCTCTAAACTTGTTTCAGTCTGATTTTTATTACATTCCAATTCATCTGACCTATATTCGGTCAGTTTTGCTTGCATAGCAACAAATAGCTACCTTATTTTCCGGACTATAAGTCGCACTTTTTTTCATAGTTTGGCTGGTCCTGCAACTTATAGTCAGGTCCGACTTATTTATCAAAATTAATTTGACATGAACCGAGAGAAATGAACCAATAGAAAACATTACTGTTTCCAGCCGCCAGAGGGTGCTCTATGCTGCTCAGTGCTCCTGTAGTCTACACTGAAAATAGAGCGCCCTCTGGTGGCTGTAGACGGTAATGTTTTCTCTTGGTTCTAAATAAATGCGACTTATAGTCCAGTGCGACTTGTACATGTTTTCTTCCTCATCATGACATATTTTTAGACTGATGCGACTTATACTCAGGTGTGACTTATAGTCTGAAAAATACGGTATATAAGAAAATACGGTATATTAAAAAAAAAACAAGAGACGTATAAATTAGTACTGATTCAAATGGTATTTTTTTTTGTTATTATTATTATTATTTCAATAAATATTTCTAATGTTTTTTGCAATTTTTGATTGATTCATTAAAAATTGTTTTTAAGAGTACGTTTTTCTAAGACTACGTTTAACTGCTAAGTCACATCTTGCAACTTCGACACTATTATTGAACTGAAAAACAAACAACATTGCTGCCTTTTGTAGAAATGAATTGATTGATTGAATTTCACACGGTTATTGATCTGAACTGAACCAACACTGAACTGACTTCAGAAAAATGACAAAAAAAATGACACATTGTCTTTTAGAGTTGCTTTACTGCAGGATCTGAATTGTCTCCGTAGTTGAGATTCCATAATTGATTCTATGATTTTCCTATCACATTGAAGCTGCTTTGACAAAATCTGTATTGTGTAAAGCACTATAGAAATAACGGTGTCTGGACTTCATTTGACAGCACTGATCCATCTTAAGGTGTGCCACCAATAAAAAGTAGTACAGAAAAAACTAGTATAGAAGATGAAAAACATTCTTGGGATTTTAAGAATTAATATCAAGGCTGTTAAACAGGAAATCAATATTTTTACCCAGCCCTGCAATAATGGTATGTAGTGAATCTTTGTATTTGTATTTGTCTTGGTCATAAATCACAGCTGTTACCTCTTCTGTCTCGGACAGGCACATCAGATCTGTTACTCGGTGCTCTGCCTCTTCTCCTACATGGCGGCGGTCAAGGGGAAAGAGTCAGAGGGCAAGCCCAAGATGCTGTCCCCTCGTCCACTACCGAGCTAGCACACTTCTCTCCTACGTTTACTTCAACGCCCTGCAATACTACTCCTGTTCAAGAGAAGCTGACACTCCTGCCAGGCTCCTTTTAAAGACCCCTGCTCCTGTATCGATTCAAATATAGATATATTCACATATTCATCACATCTGTCCTAATAGAAACAACCCATTCATATAATGTATCTGATCACGTACCTGATATAATATTCCAGTCCTTGGACACTAAAATGCTGGCATTTCATTCTCATAATATGAACCAACCAGAACAAGAACAGACTTTTGACTACTGTTGGTTGACGTCTTTACATTCATTCACTTTTATTAATTTCAATCGGAGGCATTTGGTTGCATGCAGGTCCCATGCGCAGCTCTTGCGAGTTGGCCCTGGCATGCAGACATCTTCAGCCCCCTCTGATATCAGTCAACAGGCTGTGTATTTTATATTCATGTGCTAAGTTGTACTGTAAATTCCAGTCTGTTCTGTCTGTGGTGGGTGAAATGTTCAAGTCTTTGCAATCTAGCGCTGCCACGTATGAGGGGTTTGCCTTAACCGTCCACGACGGAGAAGCTACCCCATTCGTAAATGTTCCATTCGCCCTTTTCCACCTGCTGTAAGTGGTCTAAGGTCTGTGTATCTCTTCAGCTTAAAAGCCTCAAACTACTACTGTACTAGTTCTGCTGTAAAGTTCCCTGTCTGTGAACTGCTGTGTTAAATTTGCATGTCACTTGGAAAAAAAACAAAATGGATATTTAAAAAAAGGAATCTGTACATCTCTAAAGCAATGATGAAAAAGCAACTAAAATGTTTATGAAAAACGAAATTTGTTTTCTAGATGTGCAATACTATCGCTAGAGGGTACCGAGAACAAGTCCAGTCATGTCCTCAGAGTTCATCCACTGTCCTCCTGTGTTCATAATGAGGAGACCAGAGAGCGGATCAGGCATCACTTCTGTGTTTTCTGTTCATTTCTTGTCGTTATTTTGACACCGCAATGACAAAAGGCATTATTAATCTATAAGACAGCTGTATTTGGAGATTGTTTGAATACTGATGGAAAAGTCTTGTCCAAAATGTCCTGTTTGAAGTGTCCTCTTCCTGTTTGTGTGTGTCTGTGTGATCGTGTGTGTTCGTGTTAGAAACACTGATGGCAAGAGAGAATGACTGCACGTAGAGGTGCAGATTTTCTTGGGTCGGCTCTTTTTGACTACTAGATTGGGCAGTACCACTGTCACATTTATATATTTTAATATTCTTTTATGTTTTGCTCACATTTTTTAATAATTTAGATGTATGAAGTGGTGTTTTGTGTCTCCATTCAGTTCAGTTGTTGTATGCAGACTGTAAATGGACTGGAAAAGCCCACTCAATATTGGTTTTGAGATGTAAATAGCACAAAACTGATTTCCCGGAGTCCAAGTCTCCCAAAACGGATGTTTTGAGTTGGACAGTGGATCAGGTCTGTTGTTTGAAAGTGTATGAGAGATACAGTTGCACATTATTTGGGCTTTCATTTTAGTCTGTATCGTTTAGAATAAGAGGGAAAGGAAAAAATAGAGACATTTGGTTGTAAATATTTCAGCATTTAAAAATATTTATAGAACCTGTACAGCTTTGGCAATATGAAATAAAAGATGTCCAACCCAACTCTATGAGTGTACGTATTGTTACTGTATGAATTACAGTTATTATATAGCGGTCACAGTTATTATATATCTTTTTTGTTTTTTTTGTTTTTATTAAGGGATGATATTTGCCTCTGAGAATAATTTTTTTCTGACCAAATAGAACCAAGAATTTTTCAGCTTTTAAAAAGTTATTTGTTAAATACTTCAATTGGAACTATAAAATCGACATCAAATACAAGTGTAACATTTTTATTACACAATCACCATTGTAATAATTTTAAATGAATGAATATAATCAGTTTATAATATTTTTCCGATTTAAAACTTGACTCTTCTGTAGTTACATCATGTACTAAGACCAACGGAAAATGAAAAGCACCTGAAAATAGTACCCAGCTAGGTAACTTCCAACGTGATGCACAAAGTTTGTGTACAAGACTTTATAATCTCTTAAAGGGACTTTTTGTTGTGTAGTGGGGAGTCTGGGGACTACTGTATTTTCAGCTGCTGCATAATATCACCCCGCCTGCTGTACCTACTGTAAGTCAACAAAGTGCCTTGATTATTACGCTGGAATGAGAGCCTAGAAAATCGCAGCTTTTCATTTTCCGTCAGTTTTGTAACGTTACACGATGTAACTACAGAAGAGGTAAGTTTTAAATGGGAAAAATATAGAAACACTTTGGTCATTTTTAGCGAGATGCTAACGTTCTAATAGGATTCAATTATCTATGCTAAGCTAAGCTAAAGGTGCTACCGCCAGACCCGGAGATTAGCTGAATGGATTCGAAAACGGTAAAACTCAACTGTTTAACTCTGTTTTTTATTTTTATTTTATTTTATACACTGGAATGTTGCCATATATTTGAGTTAAACTGTTTTTTTTTCCATCAAAAGCCCACATACTAGCATATTCAAAAACTGACCCAGTAGATTTATAAACAGCATATGAGCTTTTGTGTAAGTGCATTTGATGACAAAAGAGACATCTCTGTATATAAATGTATTTTATTATCATTTTGAAAAAAAAAAAAAATTGTCAGAGTACTGCTCAAACATTGTAAAACTTTTTGTTATATATATATATATATATATATATATATATATATATATATATTTAAACATTGCATTGTTTACGTGGACACCCGTCCAAAAAAAGCCCACTGGAGGTGCTCATAATCCTGAGCTCTTTAAATATCATGAGCTATCTTTGCATTGTTGCTGCATTAGTACAAATTAGACAGTTTTTCTTTCTATAACAATTTCATATTGGAGGCCTTTCAAGTATCAAAGAGCTTAATCTCCACTGCGCATGACAATCAGTATTCAAGTACTGATAGTAAAGTAACTATCCAGTCTCTCTCCATACAGTATATCAAAACAGAGGCACTTTGTTTTGGACATTACCTTATAAATAATTTTGTACCACTAGAAACAGTCGATGGCCCATCACTGTCCGAACTCCTATTTACAGTATAAGCACATATAAATTGAATAGTTAATTACAGCATAAACAGGAAAAACTATTTTGTGGATAAAGAGTCAATGTATCATACAGTATATGTTTAAGTGAAGGAGGGGTTAAAGTACTGTCCGTTAAAACAATAATCCCTGAAATACAAACAAAGGTTGGCTAAAAACTCTTAGTTTTGTTGCCACCACATGCGAAATACATAAGAGCTAAAAAGGAAAATCAGATACATCACAAACGAACTCTCAACTGTGCCAGAGATGTCACTTTGTTACAACATGGACTATTTGACTGATGAAAACATTAGTGGTTCAGAATAAACCCATTGTATTAGTTCAGACTAGTACCGTAGTTTGGGCAGTTGTCCATACATATGCTAAACATTCAGTTCCAAACTAAATTTCACCATCATTTGTTATCGTGATTAATATATTAAGACTAAAGCCAAATTACAGCTGGCAAACTGTCCCTTATATCCAACAACTAGTAATAATCAAGACAAAGAAAATGACTGCAAGAAAGAGCTGAAAACTCCAAGAATCCTTCAGTAAAAGGCCACAATAACAGTATTATATTAACTACAGAATAGCAAATATCTACTTGCCCAAACAGAAAATATCCCTACGATCCCAGAACTTTCTACAGTGAAGAGATGTTTTTTAAAGTTATCTTGAAGAAACCGATTATTCATCAGCTTTGCTTCCTATCATGAGTGTCACTGTAGCGTGGAGGATCTAGCATTCTCCACGGACAGCTTTCCGGAGGATCCTGAGACGGGACATGACCTCATCCCAGTCCAGATATGCTCCTTCTAGATGTCTGGAGTTCTGACCTCGTGACAGGTAGCTCTTTCGGCCATGCAACAGACGCCAGTTATCAAAAGTCACTAAGTCACCTGCGCAGAGATGAAATGAATCAGATGAAATGAACAACCAGCATCAGTACTTACCCCTACTTAGACATGCAATTCTTATGTTGTCATATTAGCTTAAAAATACTTGAAATATGAGATAATTCCAGTGAACTTTTTTAAACTCTGACATTAGATTGAAAATGTAAAGGTTTCCAAAACCTGAGCCTAATCCCAAATTCATAAGCCTTAGAAAATACTTCATCTTTGACTATTACGCAATTATGACTGAGCTATAACAACCATAATCTGATCTGGTAAAGAGGTGAAGTGTGTGGAGACTGACCTGGTTCCATTCTGTATGTGCACACATTTTCAGGCCTGCTGAGCAGCTCCACAAAGGCTTTTAGAGACGAGTAGAAGGGCTGAACCTGATGCAAAGGCACATCCAGCACAGAGTCTCGTGTGGCGTTGTTATAGTTGATCCTCGTCACCCGACCCTCGGAGTCTACACTGCACATTACAAACAAGTTTGTATCAAAAGTTAGGAGGATTTATGACAACTACTATAGTGAATTGTTGTTTATAATTGCATGGGAAAAAGTAACCAGTATAATTGTGTGTTATACTGAGCAAGGCAATTCACAAAGGTTTGGAAAAACATGTCAATAATGCATTTTCAGTTCTATAACTAACCATGAGATGGTGCTGTTTAACATTATGTACATACAGTCAGTGTCGATGATGATGAGATGAGACAAAGCTAATCCACTGCATTAGCTATGCTTGATTATGTGTGTATGTGTGCGTCTGCTGGAGCCACTGTCTGTCTTACTCTATAATGTGGTTTTTGGACTGCACACTGAAGTCACAGAAGTCAGCACCGCTGTCTGTGAAGTCCACCCTGAGCGAGGAGAGGATGTTAAACGCCTCAGGATCCTCCCTACGGAGCTGCTCCGCCATGTGAAACCCATCTACCACTTCACTCTCTCCGCCCTGATCAGCCTGACGGACACAGTGCAGGAACTGAACCTACACACACACACACACACAATCAATGGTTACACAAGTATAGGAATTACAACAGCAGTCCTCTGGTGAAATAACTCTTTTATTCCATTTTTTTATTTAGGATGTAGTCATTTTAATTAGCTTAATAAAATAATACAAAATCACATTGAAGGGAAGTCCCCTCACGATCTAAAGAATGCATATATTTACTTAATGAGTAAGATATCACAGTATTGTGTGTGTGTGTGTGTGTGTGTGTGTGTGTGTGTGTAAACTCACCCCAGGTGGATGGTGCAGAGCAGGGTAATCTGTGTGCAGGCTCAGTTCTCCAGAAGTGTATGCAACGTTGTTAGCCATGGGCTTGTCCTGAACTTGCCACGTGTGTCTGTGAAATCACAGAGGGGACAATGCATCAGAACAGGTGACTATGTGCTTGTGAAGTTTTACTGCATCTCTCCATGGATTTACTGTACAGTCTTGAAGTTTGAAGAAACAATGAAGCATGTGGCCTTTTTGTGGCTTTTTTTCTTGCAGCCCTCTCATGCGAGCCACATTTGTGAAGAATGTGTGATATTGCTGTCACATGCACACAATGACTACACTCTGTCATAAATTCCTGCAACTGCTTCTGTTGCTGTATGTCCCTTGGTAGCCTCTCTGACCAGTTTCCACTTGGCTCCAGTTTGGAGCAACGTCCTGATCCAGGGAGGGCCTGTGTTTTTACCAAATACCTTCCACTTCTTAATAGCAGACTTTACTGTCCTAGGCACTGATAAAGCCTTTGAAAATTTTCACCATGGCCTCCTCCTTCAGCCTGAAGATCCCTAGCGAGTGAAGTCTTGATTTGGCAGATGCAGTGCTTTTTGTTCCAGTCTGGATCATGTGAAGCTGCTTTTTGGTCAGTCTGAGTGAGCTCCTGGGGCTAGTGTTAAATCACTCAGCCTGTCACTTAACAGGTGTCAGCTGAGAGGGAGTTCACATGCATGGATTTGTGATTACAGCCAGAAGCTCACGGTGTGTCTGTCTCTTCTCTTCAGTTCCTCTATCTGTATGTTCCTAGCCTGAGGTTTCCATTCACACATCTTTACTTTTTAAAAATGTCCTCTGCGTGTTCTTGCGAGAAGCTTTGGTGTCTGGCAAGAAGATGAATCAGAATTTCAATGGTTTTTGATTAATAAAAATGGGCTCAGTAAGTCTGGAGCAATTGAACAAGTTTAACTGACTGTAAAGCAAAGCCCTTTCACATCATTTCCCATTAATTCAAATGTGAGTTTTTTTTTTTTTTTTTAAACAGAACATTGTTCTTATCCAACAGTTACAGCACAAAATGCTTTCATCAAAGGATGGCGTAGACAGAGGACCCATATTGTGACATCCATGACAATCTTATTCAGACTGAACAGTCCTTTAGTTGAATTATCAGTGTTACACACAACTTTACTTGCAATAGCTGAGATGTGAGTGGCAGAAACAGAAACATGACTTGAGGTCTAGAGATAAAGGTAATAGTAACCATTATTTTTCTCAGGGATGGACAAAATAACTGAAATACCTGACAACACACCATTAACATACTATATATATATATATATATATATATATATATATATATATATATATATATATATATATATATATATATATATATATTAGTAGTTTGGGGTCAGTATGATTTTTTTCTTTTGTGGAAGAAATTACTTTTATTCAGCAAGGAAGCATTAAGTGGATCAAGAGGGATAGAGGGACATAACAAAACATAATTTTTGAAATAAATGCTGTTCTTTTGATCTTTACATTATTACTTTATTGCTGTATTTTTGAGTAAATAATGCAGCCTTGGTGAGCATAAGAGACTTTCAAAAACATTATTTAAAAATTCTTACCGACCCCAAACTACCAACACAAAAAAATCTCCAGAAGAAAATGAGACTGCACTATAAGATGCACCTGGTCCTTTAAAATGGCCTTGTTTGGTTGGCTGTTGGAGAATCTTCAGACCGCATTAGAGACCGGTATCTTGACCACTACACATCTCCTACCATGTTTTCAACAGACATTGTGGGTTGAGGGACTTTTGATTTCCTTCGGTTATAAACCTGTCCAGATGTAACGCATTACGGTAGAAGATCAAACCACATTACTCATCACACCACGTTCTGTTTTCCATGAATGATGGTTTTGTGTCCTCTAGGTTATTTGTCTTTCTATTTAGATCTTGGAGTGAGAATGGCAGTTCTGGCATTAATGGCAGTTTTGCACCATTTTTGCTGTAAACAGTGTCACAGACATTCAAAATCAACAATTTCTGCAATATTATTATTGAGAAACTTACAGTACTACCACCGTGTATGTAATAGCAGTTTGACCAGGTTTGAAATGTTATATTTTGCACTACACAGATAGACAGTCAGTTAAAGACCCATATAGAAGATTTTCAAACTGTTCTTGATCACGTTTCCAAGTCTGCAGTGTTAAAATGGCTGTATTTGCTACTTCTGTTTGTCTTTGCTCACTACCCCAGTTGTTAAACCATTATAATTATCTAAAAATAGGCACTTCATTGCTTTAATTAGAGTGCAGCCAAAGTTTCAGACCATACCCGTAAAAGGTGAGGCGGAGATAGCCAATCCTCTGACTCAGTCTGGCCACCTGGCCCTGCTCTGCCGGCGCCCCCCTCAGGTAGACAATGCCAATGCGTCTCAGAGCCTCTAGCCAGGCCAGGGCAGCCTTGTCATCATGTAGTACTTCCTCAAAGTCAGCTGTGGGGATCTGCAGACTTGAATCCCAGTATTCACGCTCTGAAACACAGACAAGCATATAAATAAACATTACAATGAATACACAACACAAAGCAACTAAATCCTTTCCAAGCTAAACATGTTTCTGTCTCTATTATTCCTGTCTCTGTTACTCATTTTCTAAGCACCCTGATTTACAATGCAAATAAACACAATAGAGAATTTGCACTTATAACCATCCCGAGGGTCTGTCTTAACATAATGAAGGATTGTGTCTGTGTGTGTGTCAGGGTTGAGGCCAGAACATATTGGCCTGCATGTTTGAGGAAATACTGCTGGAAAATTCTGGTTCTTATGTCTACTTTCGCATACGGCCTCTAGAGAAGTGTGCATGTGAGAGCAAGCTTCTGCAATTCACTGCTTGGACCCTTTATGTTGTAGTATTATTTTTCAGCCCTGCACCTCATGCTCAGCTTCTCTCAATTTATAAAATTGTTCCACTGGAGAAAAAAGAATTCCTGACCAATTATGTTATTTTCCTAATTTAAATAATCATTTTGACTACCATTCATTAGTCTGGGTCAGAAAGAAAAAAATGAAATGAATACTTTTATTCTGTGAGGATGCATTAAATGAATCAAAGGTGACAGTAAAGACACATGTAATGCTATGAAAGATTTGTTTAAAATAAATGTGATTCATTAAAACTTTTTATTTATTTATATTAAGTATCCTGGAAAATAGTTTCCACATTTAGAAAGCATATTCTTTCTGAAAGATCATGTGACACTGAAGACTGGAATAATAGCTGCTGTAAATTCAGCTTTGCCATCACAAAAATAAATTACATTTTAAACAAATAAATGCAGCCTTTGTAAGCAAAGAGACGTTTACACTGAGAACATTAAAACAATCTTACAAACTCCAACCTTTTGAATGGTACTAGTGTATTTCCAGCTTGCACAGATACTCCCCTCAAGATACTTTGACATGACGTATGAGCAATAATAAGCCTCAGATTTCTTGGATATTATCCCAGAATAGTCACACCTCAACGGGATAAATAAAGTTTGTATATTCCAGACCCTGACTAGATGCCACAGTGCCAACTCTGCAAACTTTACTTGGAAGGAGCATCTACAGTTTTTTTAACCACAGCAGGATTTCCATTGTGATGAGCAGGATGAGCACAAATATAACAGCCAACTCTTTGTGGCTCATAACAAACATTCCCATAAAAATACAAATAAAGTTAAAGCAGATTGAATGGTGTGCTTGAAATTTGAACAATGAAAGATGGGGGAATGTATTGAGAAACCTGTTTGAAAACAGTTATTGATGCATTTCTGTTTGGCACCACTAGAGTGAATGAAACCTTTAGATGAAACATGGCCGTTTGTTTACTACTGAATTCATTTAAAAAGCTGTTTCAGAAGCTTGGCCACCCAGCAGACTAACGAAAATGGTATTTTGTTATTATCAATCATAGTTATATAAAATGTGTTGTTTCAAGTTGACAAAATGCATTGAAACCAGATGTAACCCAGAGAGAGGAAACATTGTTGCTAAATCAGTCACAATATACACTGACAGAAGTATGAATATGCAATCAAGTTAATGCAAACAAAACCTGAATTGACTGACACACAAGGCAGGGGAAACACCCACAGTCTCACATTAATATTGAAGTTCTGCTATGAATTTGATTGAAAAAGAGAGCGAGAGAGCTGGGCACCGGGCCCAGGGTGAAGTGGTTCAGTCAGTACAGGTCAATCATGTTCAGCTCTTAGAAGCGTGTAATGTGCAATATTCTCTGTCACGCTGACATACTAGGGTTTCCTGGCTGGCAGTGCTAATGTTGATTTCAGAGCCAGAGATTAATATCATGCTATCATTCCGTCCAGCAGGTGCTTCTGAGACACGTTAATGAACATTTATATTATTTTTCACTGACCCTATCAGTCTCTAAAACATTTATGCACACAAAATCATGCAGAAAGAAAAGGTGTCAGCTTATGTGTGCTTGAACAGTTTCCTTCAGCACTGCCTCTGTGATTATTCCAGCTATGGTAATGTGAAGCCGTGGCTGCTGTTGCTGGCGGGCAGCCTCAGTACGTCCAGTCAAACTCTGTCAACAGAGTCCCTACTGAGAGCTCAGCACAGAGCAGAGGTCACTAAGAAAAGGACAGACAGAAGCTCACAACCCAAGTACAGCCACTAACAGAGATCACTTTCAAATGGGATATGGAAAATGGATTTATATGGTTTGAATAACTTCATTTACATGTGCGCAGCATCCTATATTCAGTTTACTTCGCATGTGCTTCTCAAGAAAATGAAGTAAGACACCTCTTTTGAATCAAGCCATTAGGTTTCCATCAGCCATTTGGAAAAATATGGTTTTAAAAGTACTATTTCAACAGTTATTTATGTAATCTTAATCTTTTTCTGCGTGGGAAGAGGGAACTGTTCTGCTGTTTTTGAACTTAGAAAATGTGGTCTTGGTGCTCTGAAGGATTATGATGTCATTGCATGCATGATGTCAGCTGGACCAGGACACGTTGTGACCGCAGTAGAGCACACTTGTGCCATTTTGCAAAAGAGACACTACAGCCACACTAGAAAAACTCCTTTAAGTGAATCAGTTCACTGGGTCATAAAAAGTCAAGTGTGAGCTATATACTTTCAAGAAAAAGAAAATCATTACAATTTAAAATAACCCTTTCTATTTTGATGTTACTGTATATTTACAATTATTTTTATTCTTGTGATAAAAAGCTGAATTCAGCAGCCATAACTCCAGCCAGTGACACATGGTCATTGAAACACATCAAGTAACATTTCTTGTTGTAATCAGTGCTAAAAACTGTTCTGCTGCTTAACACCTTTGTGAAAATTGTGAAAATAGGATTATTTGATGTATAATAAGTTCAAAAGAACAGAATTTGTGTCAAATAAAAATGTCCTCTAAGATTACATTTGTCTTTACTGTAATTTTTGATCAAGGATCAATGAATCTTAAAAAAAATACAACTTTTGAGAAAGGTTTCTGAGAAACGGCATCATCACAAGCTGTCAGGAAATGGCTAATGGCGGATTACTCCAGAGACAGACATATTGTAGCAAGGTGAGAGCTTTACAGGCCTCTTTCAGGCAGTTTGAAGACAGTTTATATGGGAGGTCTTAAAACATGGGGCAGAACTGTCATATCATGTGCCAGTTAAGGAGCTTTGTTAAACACATGCATGCCTTGTGTGTTTTACTGCTCAGCTAGAAGCAGACACTTGTGATGTGATGTCTATGCTTTAAACCGAAGAAACGTATAGGTTGTCTTTCACTGTTTTAAGGGGCACGTTATGATGCATTTTGTGCCTTTAAACAAAACAATAGCATAATTTCCTCAACTTTAAAGAAAAAAAAAAATCACAAGATTAAAAACAATAGAAAGATGTTTAAAACTAAAGAACATTTGGTGAACAAAATCTGTTACAAAGCCCCAGTGACATGCATTCATTTAGAAATTAATCTTAAAATCCCAGAACACAGAAATATGTGCAGGGTACTTGTTCTGGCAGACACATTGTTCAGTCTGCTCCAACCAAAGCATCCCTCAAGAGTGGTGTAAGCACAACAGCTCACTCTTCTCAAACGGCCTTAAATCTCTATTCCATGTGGCAGGAAGTGGAAGAAGTCTTTCCATTCAGGGGCGATTCTGGGGAGAAGTGCCTGCACACTACAAAAGTGTCTGCTGTCCAGACCACACACACACGCCACACATTAATTTAAAATAATGCACAAATATTAGCCTACAGTACATGAGTGTATTTCAAACTATATATGAAGCTATCCTAAAAATGGTTGTCTAAAACAAAACCAAAAAACCCATCCAGTTAATTTTAGATTGTTGCTTTATGCAAGGAATGATAATATCTCAGGGTTGCTATAAAAAATATATTACTTTATATTGGCCATACATTATAAACCGTAGAGAAATTAGGGATGAGAGAGAGACATGGCTAATACAAAAATAATAGATGACAATGAACCCACCATTAAGGAAGAGCTCCTCTTGCTGAGCTTGTCTTGCCTCAGAAGAAAAACACCGTTTCTTTAGCCAATCAGGATCAAAATCACTACTGTGCTGATCAGGCCAAGTAATGGACACCTACAATGAGTTTCAGAAAGAAAGAAAGAAAAAAATGAATTAAGGACTATTTGACAGTGTTGGGCAGTAACTAGTTACAGTAATAATATTTCTTTTTGCAGTAACTAGTAGTGTAACAAATAGCTAAAAGATTTCAGTAATAATATTAGAGTTACCATCCATAAAACAGCTCGTTACCAAGTTACTTTTGTGTCCTCAACCGCTACTGTTTCGAAATCCATCAGTCCAATAATTCCTAGGTTTATTTTCATAATTTCCAAAACTTGCACAGCCACATGAAGTCATCATTACTTTACTCTGGCATTACATGGCTTGCCCGCCCACATCCCTCTGATCCCAATATAAATTATATTACTATAATTAAACATCTTCTTAGAAAATTAAGCATTTTCTTATGAACTTGTGATTTAACCTGGCTGGAAAAGACCAAAATAGCTGCTCACTTGCATAGTACTGTGTGCTGGAGCCTCCACCAGACATCCTAACTGTCATTACCAGCAATACTACAATACCACAGCAGATATACAGTGTTAAGCAGCGGGCACATTAGCAAAAAAAGGTTCACTGTCAATTGTCATGACTTTAGATGTCAGTTTCAAATGAAGCAGCTTTCTGTTGGACAACGCAGTGAATTTGTGTGAACTTGAACCTGGTGTGAAATCTGCATTTATTGTACAATCAAAACTTCCTGTAAGTTTCAAAACCCTAAACTTTTTTGTAAGCTTATACTTAAGCCAAATATGAAAATAAATTGTCTGTTCTTAATTAAATAAAGGTTAAATAATATAATAATAATAAAAAATGCAGCTCTATGCAGAAACAAAATGATAAAGATGGCTCAAAAATTTGCATTGCCTTTCTTCTGATCTCAACATTATAAAAGAGTGGATGAACTTTATTTTTAATGAAGATCCAGGCTGCATCAGTAAGAACTTGGTCCTTTTCCCACTTCATTGTGTCGAGGATTCGTTTACAAACAAAGCTCGATTTCGCAGGATTTCCAGAAAGATTAAAACTAAAAGATGATGCTGTGCCGACTATATTGTATCTGATTGTAATCTCACAACACACAAGTGTGAGTAACTGTTTTTATTATGCGATCACTGTTGTTTTGTCTATAGCTACTGATCGTTTGATATGTTCTGAGTATTTATGCTTTTTTAACCTAACTTACATCAGTGTCTATCATCTATCATTCATTTTGTTTCCAAACTTGTATGGCTAAAGGCCCATTCACATCAAACACACTGTAACGCTAACTTCATAGATCTAAAAACAAACTTATTCTTTGCCAATACATTGAAAATGAATGGGACCTTCAGGCTTTAAAAATGACACCGAGTGGATGGGAATGAAGTGAATAAACATGGAATACAGCACAATGCAACGCTTATGGAATGCAACAGCTCTACTTCCACTTCCACTTTCATTCTATAAAAAAAGCAGGATGGACATTCACCAAAAAAACTTGAGTTTCACCAAATAAAGTCATATCCATTTGGAATTACATAATGAGTAAATTATGACAAATGTCCATGTAGGATGAACTATACCTTAAAGCTTTAAAAACAAAAAGACCAACCTTATTGTCCATCAGCTGTACTTGGTCCATTCCGGTGTGCACGTCCAGATTTGTGAACAGCAGACTACGTGCTTGCGCTGACTGCAGTGTGCAGTGAGGACACTGGCAGTTATCCCTTAGCCAGGTGAAAGGATACAAACTACAACTCCCATCATCCCAATCAATCTGCAGTAATCTCTCCTGGTCCAGTGCCCGGGCCTGCCTTACTCCTGGACTCCCCCCAGTGAAGGGCAGAGGGGCTGCTGCCAGTGTCTGATTCCCAATATGAGGTGTCTTGACCAGCTGAGGTCGACTGCTTGTCCCCTTCAGTGCCTGGAAAGCACCTCTAGACACCCAGCGGGTAAGATAGGATAACATCCTGACTGGTGAGTAGTTGCTGCTTGTTTAAAGACACAGAAAGTATGAGGTTATTGCCTTCCTATGACAGCCACACTCCTTCATATCACCTTTAACCCAATAATCAGATGAGTCACAGCAGAATGTGCTGTAACAAGTGAATATGACTGATGTGAGCAGCACACAGGTGTGTCAAGTAAACATATAACTAACTGCTATCAAGCAACTGCAAATCCATTTTTCTGTCTTTAGAAATGTCATGTTATGACATTGTTTTGGTTTTTTAATAAATAAATATTGATTACCAAAAAAATTAACTGTTTCACTCACCAAATATCTGTAAAAGTAGCCTTTTGATTTAATAAAGTGTTCCAAAGAAAGAAGCAAAAAAAAAAAAAAATAACTTTTGATTAATTTAATGCACCCTTGTTAAATAAATGTATTAATTTATTCAACAACAAAAATCGCAGTGATTCCAAACATTTGAACGGTAGTGTAATAGAAACACAAATTAAAATTTGTAAGTGTGTGTTCTCTTCATATTAGGTTTGTTTCTTACAATATCACAAGCCAGTCTGGAGTTATTTTTATTTACTTATTTTACTCTCTTATAGAAGGCATTTAATTGTTGCGCTGTTTGTTTGACAGGCCAAAAGCCGGGATAGCTCCTGATAAACGATTAATGCAATTACGTCATCCAGATCTGAATGACTGTAAGGGTGCATAACTTTGACAACACTAAAAACAAACAATATTACGTCAGAGTATCCAAGATAAAAGCAAAGCTAATCTAGGGCAAAGGTGATCTGATGACTTTACCACTGCCATACTAATAAAACTACGACTTACTGAACTCTGCACTTCAGCTGTACTTGCGTTAGTAGGAATAATTAAACCATTTCATGTGTACAGTTTTACAGAAAATCTCAGGGTAACTTTTGTGTTGCATTTCTTAACCTAAAAAAAAAACAAAAAAAACATGAACAGTCTGTTCATTATGATTCCAAATAAACAGCAAAACCCAAACATATAGGAAATATGGATATATTTACCTACATGATATCTGCTGCTCAAAGTATCATAATCATCATACTAAAAATATTGATAATGTCATAAATAGTTTTTTAGTACATTTGGAATGTCAAATTATCAGTGCTATTAATCCCAGTTGATTTTATTGTGTTGGGAGCCATAGTTTCTTGTGAGATTTGTATACTAGATACTATCTGACATTATTGTATTATTCTAATAATGTCTAGAAAAAGGATACATTGTCAGTTTAATACAAAGTTATATTTTTTGGCTGTACAAATATCAATGATTCATTTTTGCAAACAACATGTTATCTTTATAATATAATGCTTACTATTTTTCCTCACACATTACAAATATGATTTTATCCAAAACAGATTGTCTATCAGGCAGCAACGCGACAATCACTTTTATGATATAAAATAAATATTAGGCTGTAATCACTGTACCCTAAACAGGCCTTTGATCATTGGTTATGTTATGTTATGAGCAAACACCGTCGCTCATGTGTCTCAGGAACACGGAAGTAGGTGAAAGGTCACCACTTGATGATACACATTCTACCGCCTCCAGCGTTACAGCTCGTAGCACTGTAGTCGCCAGTGAAATAGAAACCAAACCAACTACAGCATTTATTGGCTTTATATAGACTTGATAGCTAAATGTGCATCTGCCATGTTGTTCCCGGGTATTTTTAGCACTATGGAGCCTATTTTATCTAACTAAAGGTAAGATTTCTACCTAACTAGGACTATTTTACCTAACTAAAGGAGGTCTACACTAGAGGTTCCATTCATAAAATATTACACGTGCCATGAGGAAATCACAAGTATGACGTTATAACAAACACAACTACGCAAAGCGATCTTTTTATTCATCAGCCTGACACGCGCGAAGCCTAATATAGGCAACCCAGTCACTCAGTTTCATTTTCGTCATTTACATTAGATGAGGATAACATAAAAACAGCATATGACACTCACCGTGAAGAAGCAGGTTTGATAGGCTCGGTTATTTCAGCCTTATATAGCGCTGAGAAGCGTGAGAACTCGCTGCACTGGAAGTGGGTGAAGGGTCACGTGCACTGTAGCGGTGCTGCTGCTGCACACACACACACACACGCACACACACACTGTTATCATCATCATGTGTGCGCAGCGATACATCAGACACTTCATTACGTGCAGCTTTGCTCGACTACTTTCCTCTTGATACTTGTTTTTGTATCTACATTTTATTGCAGTTGTCATGTGGGCATACTACAGTTTCCAAGGCCTACATTGCATACTATTTTAAAAATATATGAATTATTAATTATACTGTATATCACTTAAAATAAATAGAAATAGTATAGTATGAAGTAGACCTGTGTCTATGACAGACAGTTTATTAGATAGATAGATTTAAATTTATGTATTTAGCAGATGTTTTTATCCAAAGGGACTTACAGTGCATTCAGGCTATAATATATTTTTTTAACCTAACATGTTTTCCGTAATGATAATTAATAAATAACTAATATATTTATTCACTTTTTAAAATATGTATTTATTCATTATATAGTAATAATAATAATAATAATCAGCCAATTATTATTATAAACTTTATGTATAAATATGCTGTATATAGTTCTGGGGTTTCCCCTTTTCAAAAAACAAAAAAAAAAGATTATTTCCCCCACCCTTTTTTCCCCATCTCTTTTGTTTTTGAGGAGGACTCCCGCTGTGTCGGGGAGGTTGGTGTCCTGTAACAGCTGTTTCAGTGTTTTAACATGAAACAAAGTGACACCTGCGTACCTTAATAGCACTGCACCAACCTATGTATATGAATGAATTTATCACAAAGTAGTTTTATGCCAATTCATAATGTGTCATCTCAATATAATTCTTTTAATGGACAAATGGCAAATTCAAAGTTTTGAGTCCTCTAAATAGTTTTGACATCAGTGTTGGAATTATATAGACAGCTTTAAATTAAACTCAATTAATTTTGTGATCCAAGTTACATGTGCACTAATTTGAGATACAAACCAAAATACATAATTCACTGACAATCTTCCTTCTCCAGTGAGCTTTTCATCATCCAGTCAGTGAGTTGAACTCAAGATCCAGTTCAGTCCAATTTGTGAATTCATCATTTAGTGAATCAGATCAACCATCTCAAAAAAATTATTTGTTTAACAATTTGTTTATATATATATATTACGAAAAAAGTAATACAGTTTTTCAAACAACATTTAAGGCTGAGTAAATGATGAATGAGTTTTCATTTTTATTTTGAACTATAACTTTAAATCTTTCTTGGTGTGTTATGTTTTAAAACAATGCAGTTCTCACACACACACAAACTATCTTGAAGATTTTTATTACAAAAAAGGAATATACACAACGTATATCTCAGAAATGGAGCTACACATAGAATGCTTCAAGTCCAATAATCCTGCCCGCAGTCATCTTGGTTTGTCTGGAATATGTCATCCCGATGGTCATTTTCCCATTACTTCCCAGAGGATTAAAATAAAACTTAATGCAACATGTACAGTCTCAAAAAAATAATAAAAATACACTTTTTTTTCAAAAAAATAGAAACACTTACAGTTTAATATTTTAAACGCTCAAAAAAATATATATACAGATGTACAAATAATAGCTAATGTGTTTTTATTCAGAGTGTATCATAGAAATCAATAATAATAACATTTATGTTTTTAGTTTGTTAATACCATTATCTTTTAGAGGATTGTCAGGCTGAATGTTTAAACACTATTCCAAGTACATGCTCTTATATAACCTAAGTATGAATATGACAGCTAACATTTGTACAATGAAAACTATATTTAACCAACATTAATTTTCTCTGAAACATTCAAGTAATGCCAATGCAAATTAGCAAATGTTTCTTCGAATATACCCTATATCAATATCCGAGAAAATGGTGAAAAACTCAACCCCGACTCTAACTCAGTGTTTTGTATGTCTCCTCTGTGAGGTAAAGACTGTACATGGTTAAACTGAGATTCCAGTCATATTACCATAAGCTGCAAGTGTCATTAATGACTGAAACTCAGTGGCAGTAATATTTCCAAGTTCATAGTATTTAATGGCTGTCCATCATTTGTTTGCTGCTATTAAGTGAATACTGGCTTTCATTTATTGCACAGAATAGCTGCATCACTTTTGCCAAGTAGCTACGGAGAAATAACATGTAGTCCCTCAAAATAAGTAGTACATTTCTATGTCACTAGTACTTATTTTAGTAGGCCTACCTATTTTAAATAGTGATTAATATATTTTACGTTTTCTGCTACTCACTTTGGTGAAAGTGACAATAAACAATTCCAAATATTTCCCTATTTTCTTTTTTCAGTGAATTCTATAGAGATCAATGTTTCAGACATTAACAAATCACTTCTGACTAATAAGCCAATGTGTTCCAAATTTTTGTCAAATTAAATCAGGACAGTTGAGATAGTTATTAGTAACTTTAGCTGAATTGTTTAATGTTTATATAAACGGAAAAATATAATCATGTGTGGAATTAGCTACTAAAAACAAGTACAAGTAAATTACAACTTATTTTGAAGGAATTAATGTTAAAATGCTTTCCCATACAGACGGACTGAGATTTGAAGGCAGCAGCCTACTGAAGAGCAGACAAACAGTCCTCTACAGCTTCATGTACTCGTTCTTCAGGCGGCTCAGCCGGGTCCCGTGACTCCGGATGATGAGCGACAGCAGCTCGTGCTTGTCCTTCAGTCCCAGCGAGATGTCCAGCGTCTCTTTCAGCGCGTCGCGCGTGTGCACGATCATGTTGAGGAAGTCGTCGCTGATCTTGTGCTCCTCTTTCAGCTCGTTTTCCTGGCTCTGTTTGAATTTCACCTCCAGCTCCAGAAGAGACTTCTCGGAGTTAGAAAACGCCTCGCCGATCTGGGTCGTCTCCCGTCTCAGGTATTTCCCGTAGCTGTCCTCTCCGTCCAGGTCGAAGGAGATGCTCTTCCCGACGCCCTCCAGCACCCGCGCCGCGTCCTCGATGTGCCTCTTGATGATGATAAAATCGTCCCGGATCACCGAGTCCTGGTCCTCGTCCAAGGTGCACTTGCGATTGTCCATCATTTTGAACAGCATCTGACATTGCTCGGGATCGTCGTTTTCTTCGTAGTTGCCGTCCGGCACGAAATAATGATGAAAGGTGCCGTTGGACATCTCCGGGTACAGGGGTCCCGGAAAGAAAGTCCCTCCGACACGAGACGAGACCAGACAGGCTATCAGTAGGAACAGAGGGGAAGCCATCATACTCAGGACCCCACCTCTGCTTAACCTTCAGCTCTGCTGTTCAAACTTTAGACAAGCTGTCCTGCTCCAGCCCCACGCATGTCCAGAGCGTCACGAACACACAGAATCGTCCGCGGTTTGAGACTGCAGTTTTCCTGTCCGCTTTCCGTCCTGTGTTTTTGGCTGAATCAACAGGAGTGAGCCACTAGACCCTCACCGCGTCCTTCCTTGTGTCTGTTTCAACATCTGGAGGGTTCAGACTCTGCGCTAGGTTTAGATGATAATACCCCGCTCAGACTCTCAAATTACAAGCCCGTCACTCCTTCACTTAAAAGGCAGCACACATCACTGCCAGCATACATTACAGGGGTTGACATTAAAAGTCCGTGAGTTCTCACGAGCTGCTGAAAGCTACAAAACACACATTAGGAGTTGGCTGGACGTTAAACTAAACTAAATTAAAATCAAAGTGGTGCCAAAATTTCTGTTGTGTTAAGATCATTGCACTTATTAAAACAAATTCGATCTAACCCCGACTCATAAAAATATTAAACATTACAGTAGATGATAAAGTATGAAACCTATGTTAACCTAAATAAAGACAAATAAATTATACGTATTATTAAACAATGATTAAATATTTTTATATATTGTGGAGAATTTACATTTTGTATATAGGCTGCTCTATATTTATTATAAACAACGGTTTTAGCAGCACTAAAACACTCACATTAGAGAGTAGAGGCAGAACAGTGTCCAGATTTTTGTGTTCAAGCCAGGAGAAAAAAGAAGTGCAACACTGCCACAAAAATGCTTAATGCTTAAAAATTAATAGACAGAAATCTGATCCTTTTTCACTGCAAAAAAAATAAATAAAATAAAATAAATTGATGAGGTAAAGCCAATACATTTTTAAAACCACACAGTTTATTTTGCTGAGTTGAAAAAAATCATGAGCGGAGCGTTCTCTGTGGTCAACAAACTCTCAGATTCCTTGGGTCCGGGAACTGTCGGCATCCATGGGGACTCTTAACATTACTTCATATCCTCAGGTAATAATGAGAGGCCAGTGTCTAAACCCAGGGAATAATAGTGAGGTGTCTCGAGCAATCAGCGTTTGCTTTCTCTCCACAGCTTTCATTACTCTGGCCATTATCTTGCTGCATATGTCCTGGGGGGTGGTTTTCTTCGAGTCGTGTGAGCGTCAGAGATGGTGGGCTCTTGGAGCGGTGGTCATCTAGTAGTATCATGTGTAGTAAGTGAACACACGTCGTGCTGCAATGCAGAGGTTCCCAAATTGTTTTATTTATTTTGTCAGCTGAAAATCTTTGAAACTATATATATATATATATATATATATATATATATATATATATATATATATATATATATATATATATATATATATATATATATATATATATAAATATGTATATAATATATATATATATATATATATATATATATATATATGTATATAATATACATATGTTGTTTATTATTATTATTATATTGTTTTAACTTTATTTACAAAATTAAGATTTTAATATATTGCTGTTTTAAATTACAATTTTATATATATATATATATATATATATATAAAATATATATAACTGAAATTATTAAGACAAATTATTAATTAAAAACGTACGTTTCTTTGCTGAGTTGTAAATAAACTTATTATACAATTATTATTGTGACAATAAACATTAATTATGTGAATATTTTGTATTTTAGTGTACATTGTCCATTTATCATTCACTTCCCAGCAGCATCTATAAATGCTTGTATCTTTATTTTTTTCTCTTTTTTGCAATGCCACACACTTTGTCTCAGTTAAATACTAAAAATAAACTTATAAGATCTGAAAGCCAAGAAAGTCAGCATCCTCACTTGAGACAATAGCAGACACTGCAGATCACCACCCTGCATTCTTCTCTCTTCAGTTTGTCTTGGAGGTGTGTCTGACAGGCCTCTGAAAAGACGGTACTCTCTTTATACTGGAGGTCTTGATTCTCAGAGACAGGTCTCTCAGCTCCATATGCCGATTACCTAAAGAGGATAGCTGAGTGATGACGAAAGGTCCTGACAGAGTGTGAGAGAGAGCAGAAGCTGCTCTGCTTTGGCATCAGGATGTGCTACTTTCCTGTGAGGGCCCCTGTAGAGACAGTCAGAGGGTGAACAGCAGTGAGCTCACACTTATATACTCTCTCCACGTTTAGAAAGCCCCAGGCATTAATGAACCACACATTCCAAGAAAACCAAAAGACAAACATTTTGTGGAACTGTCACAAAACGGTGATGTCATATATGATGGATGAAGATGGATTCTCCAAACCTCTCCAGAACTTGAATCACAGAGGATCACATCAGAGCTTCGGCCATGGAAAGCCACGTTTGCTTGGCCTTGTTGGATTAATAACCGTCTTCCATCATTTTTACAGACACTGTACAGACACTCTTTCATTTGACCATATGGCTCTTAAGAAAACACATGTACCCACACACTAACAGACACACCCCACACAACACAAACCTTTCAAGACACTCACATGTGTTTTTTTTACAACAACAAATCCTGGCAAATAGTCTCTCAGTCTGGTATTTGTCTGTGAGTATGAGATAATAGGGAATACAATAGTGATATATCTTTATTACAGTATGGATGTGGTACCTGCTATCTCATTGATACAGTGATGAAGGCCCTGTAAAATAATAGCTATCCTTCAAACTCCAGTAAAAATCTGCACAGATGCAAAGCAGAACATGGGCTAGAGTGGAGAAAGACAGGGAGAAAATCAGATTCTCTTGTTTTCCACTGCACTTGCAGTTGTTCCACTAGAATCTATTCTGTATAGAGTGCTTTAATTCTATGGTCTTCAGTACCTCTTCTAAGATGCCCTGTACCCCTTTAAACCTGGCTCCCCCAATGTTCCTCCTACGATATCCACTACAAGGGGGCCGGCTCTCTCTCTCTCTCTCCACACTTAACCGTCTCTTAAACGCAGAGGATGGAATGATGCCAGCTCATGGAGGTCTTTCCCTACTGTGGTCCTGGTAATGATCTTAATAACAGTGGTCTATAGGTAATGTTAACTTCCTCGTATTTTTCATAGAAAGTTTAAATTTAACAGTTTAATCTTGCATAAAATGATCATACGGCCCATGACTGAGAATCATGTAGTGAGTTGCACACCTCTGGAAGATTTTTCATTCAAAGGATGCATCATAAATACTATTGAAGTTGATCCTTGGGCGGGCGTCTGAATCAAAGTTGTGAATGAAAGCTGCACACAGTTCTTTGTGGTTAGACTGAATTTGTGCCATCAGCTTGGCAAGGATAAAATGGGCACTGACCTAAATGCCATGAACCCTGTGCGAACTGGAACTCCAGGACAGTTCTAATCTTTTGAGGGAAGAATTATGGGAGAACAATTGTTTTATAATGAATCCATGACATTTTCTGCAGGGCAATAAGACTCAATTACTGAAGCTTTTGAGCAAGATGCTCATAAAAGACACAGATGCTGGAGGAACATGACCAGTGGGGCTAGTTTATTTTTATAGCACTTTTCACGATGCAAATCATTGCCAAGCAGTTTTACAGAAAATTAAAGTCTCTACATCATATTTAGTAATCGCTTATCAGTGGTGACTATCTCAAGGTGATTTCCATATGGCAGAAATATATGGTAAAAATCACATTGCAAACCTGACTTTCATTCTCAAATGGAGAATTGCTGAACAAACTGTTTAAAATTATGATGAATGATGACTGAAACTTTTAAGCTTCAAAAAGGCCACAAAAGCACAGAGAATATGTAATAAAAGCATTTAATATAGCTTATGTTCTTCTTTATTCATATAATGCTGTGTGTGAAGAACAGACTGAAATTTGAGTTGTTATTCATTGATTATCTTCGTCTCCTGTAAGCCGTTAACTGTTGTGACCAGAGTCAGTGAGTTGAATTTGTGAATGAATTATTCAGACTTGTTTTGTGAACTGAATCAACTGAAAAAAAATGCTTTCTACAGCTTGAAATTCGGTCTGTTTCTCACAAAACCCTGTCTCGTGGCTTCAGAAGACTAGGAATACAGCACATATGGACTACTTGTATAAAACCTTTTTGAAGTTTGGAAAAGATCTTAATAGTTACTGGGGTGGAAACGCAAATGATGAGGTCCAGATGACAATATGTGAGGCCACCAAATGTTAAAAAGCTATCACTGTCCCAGTCTGAGTCGAATGTAACAATAAACAGGTGCACTCATTTACAAGGATTACAACTGATTAGGTTAGACAAGCATGAACACTTACAAATCTCTTTTGGTTATGAGCTCCCTGATGCGTCAGAAGGTCAGTGAAGACTTTGGTCCCTTTAAGTTCTTCCTTTATCACACACACATCATGTTCCACGAAATCAGTCCAATAGTGACATAACACCAGATTTCCTGATATCTGCTCTACTGTCCAGTTCTATAAACCCATGGACTTAAAAAAACACCCCTCATGAAGCAATTCTAGGAGCCATGTTGATACTTGGAAGAAAGCATAGTTACATAGCCAGACATGAATCAGTTAATCTACTCAAGGGACTACAGGAAAGTTGTCGAGAATTATGATTGCTTAAAATGTCCTGGGAGAAGAATGTTCATGAAACCTAGTGACAGAAAACAGGCGCACTTGACTTTGTTTGTAGAGCTACTGAATTACGCTCAGCAGAAATTATATATCTGTATCTATAACCTGCCATTATAGATAAAAATCTGCCTCACAATGCATAGAGGTCCACATCAATCAGACAGTACGACGGAGGGAGGGATGGAACACGGAGTAAACCTCCTCAGGGAGAATCGAAGGAATTGGAGTTGTTTGTTGAAGAAGTGCTGAGGAGATTTTTCCAGCTGTTTTGTGGTCAACTGCTTTCCTGTCAACCCCTTTATTCATTTATACATTTTCCATATGGAAAAATTTTGAGACAAATGTATATACACGCACACAACAGTCCTGCAGTTACCCTTTTTTCTTAAGAATCTTTCAAGAAAGAGAGAATCTGAACTCTAACTGGCCCAGGATTTACTCAGGTCATCTAGGTCAGATGTTGAATGTGTTCAGTGTATGCAAAAGTATTTGAAATGTCAGATCAGAATTAATATTTACACTGAAATGAGTCAAATAATCAGTGCCAGTTGTAATAGGTGCTTCTTTATATGTTAGGCTTCCTCGTCTTCTACTCATCAGTCTTTCCTGGCATAACTTCGTGAAACTCTTCTCCGTTTGTGTACTCACAGTATCCACATAGCACAAAACAGCCTACATAGTGGGGGGAATTTTCTCTTCCATTATTAAGAGTTTGAGAGCATCAGCCTCCAGTTAAGCTATATGCCAAAATGATTATGCTATGATTATTCCCCACTGATCTCAAATGGAAACAAAACTTCTGCAGTGGGCAAGAATGGCTCAAATTATGCTTGATTTCCGAACAAGAAACAGGTAAACAATAAAATAAAAAATTAAACAAATGCACCCCTTTCCTGTTGAGTGATCTGAATTCCCAAAGTGCTTGTACATATCAGTGAAAACAGAGAATGTTTATGTTTAGAAAGAACCACCGGCTCTAATGAGCTACACATGTGGATTTGGACGAATTGCTCTATGCGGGTACTCTTTTTTTCCCCACATTCATTAATCCATGATGATTTATTGGATTGCATGTAAGAAGTCAGCGAAACTTCCAAAACACATGTATATGGTTCCTTTAGTTTCCTCCTCTCTGCCTGACATGTTGTGCAGACACAAGTAGGCCTACAATAAACCAGAGCAAAATAAAAATGCTCTGTGGTGGCTTAATCTTTGCCTGCTCCAAATACTCTGTAAAGACTCAATGCCGCAAGCATACTAAGAATATGCCTTTATTAATTGTATATTTATAATAATTTATGTTAGATATATACTGCATATTTATGTGTGCAGATGAAGTTCTCATGCAAAATTCTGCAAAGCTGACAACAGATGCGTATGCACATACAAGTGTTTTTACCTGCATTCCATGAGAATCTGGTTTATTTTAAATGAGGGCACACTACTAGTTTACATACAGAACGCACAAACCTCGTCATATCAACGCTTGAGAGCACACGCTGCATGATTGATTGAGCCCAGTGAAGTGTGTTCTATTCTCAAAACCAGCTAAAACACAAAAATTGTTATAGGCATAGACTACTCGTGATTGTATGGTAATTATGTATAAATAATTTATACTTTTAATAATTTACTTTTTTATCGTTACTATTGTATGTTACATAGTTATTCAATTTCTAATAATAGGTAAAATGTCAGTTGGTTCCAAATTATATCTTACATTTTGTATTAATAATTGACTCAGTGTTTCCTTAGGATAATTATTTGTTTGTTTGTTTGTCAATGTAAGAGTTCTTCCTCTCTCAGGCGATGCATTGCATTACCAGTGTTGCACCTTATGTTAAATCAACCTAAGTACTAAATGGGTTGTTCTGGCTTATATTTCTTTTTAAAGCTTCCCTGTAAATACTTTAGTGTTTGTGTAGGATTAAACTAAGTGGCTGTGCAGGTTTTTGAGTTATTACTCAGTGAGGAGCACAGCAGGAGTAGCAGCCAAAGACTGCAGTCATATGTATACTGGGTCTGCAGGCAGACACGGGGATTCTGTACATATACTGTCATAATGAGTGGAAAAAAAATCAGTGCTCAGAAACAGTCTGGTGAAAGACTGAGAGACAGAGAAAATCGCCTTGTTCCCTGTCAACCAGTCTAAAATGTACCATTTCAAAAAATGAGAAATGAACGAGCAATAAAGGTGAAACTGGCAGAAAGTAGAGGAAGAAAAATGAGAGAGACAGAGCAACATCTACCAACACAAATATGGATAAGACTCTAAATGATGATCTGTCTGGCAGAAAGGACATTTTCTGTGTTTTTGTACACAAGAGGGCTCTCTATGCTCTGTGTTTAATTCATCACTCTGGACTATAAAAAATAAGGAAAATTAATGTAGCATTTCACAGCAAATGCTCTTCTTTAACCTACTGAATTAATATACATTTCTATTTAATAGCATTTATGAGATTTTACCATAATGTTGTAGTGTTTTTATTTATTTATTTTGTATTCAATTAATAAATGCTTACTATTTTTTAAGGTATACTGATGGCGTCTCATCATAAATTATGTGGATGTTGCCCAGTTACTACAATGTAATAGTTCACACCTATTTTAGTCCTATAAAAGATTTGGCACCAGTAGTGTCTTATTATCCAAATAGTGATCATTGTCACGCTACGCAGCCGGAAGGAACACAGAGACGAGGATAACTGAAATGAGGAGTAAATCCAACAGGGAGAACAGGAGAAAGACACACATGTAGGACTGTTAGACCCAACAAAACTGAACTGAAAGGACATTGCTTATAAAGACAGGTTAACAAGGGAACTAAGGAGACACACCTGGGAACTAATCAACAACCAAGGAGAGACAGAAACTGGGTCAATGGGGAATAAACACATACAGACAAGTCCATAGTTCTGACAATCATGCATCTGCAATTGTATTTGTAGAGAGAGAGCAAGCACCAAAGACAAATGTGTGAGAAAGAATAAGGAAGTAAAAAGAGCTCTGAAAGAAAACACAGAGGGTAAGATAAATTAGACAGAACATTTCAAAACACTTTCTTTCAATGATAATGGATTTCTGTAGTGAATAACAAAAAAAATATGTTGAAGCCTGATATGTTTATCAGGATTCCTTGTTTTTGCCAGGAAACTGATATGTTCTATTAAAAAGATTCCTAACGCATAAAATATTATGTGGCCGGAGCTTTGAAGTATGGTCTGTGGTGATATGCGGAGTCTAATTAAGTGTTGTAACAGAGAGCACAAATCACTCATGTATCATGATATATGATACAGTATCATGACATTTCAAAAATATTTTCTCAGCTGCTTGCTCTAACTGACAATATGAGCTCACCATTTACACAATAATTTGCACTTCACCCAGAATATATCATATAAGTGCTTTAAAGCTGAGTTTTATGTTTTATGAAAGGCCATTTAATGCAACATGCTGTTAAGAGGGATATAAGTTTTGAGTCACGCTGGATCCATTCAAGGATCTCCTGCTGACCAATAACAGTTACACATTACAGAGTGGTTAAAAGTGGCAAATAATGACAAGTACATTTTTTAACTGGCATGGGCACATAGAGCCATTGGTCTCTCCAAGGCATGTTAAACACCATCATACTGTTCATAAAAGAAGGATGAAGGCTAGAGAAGAAGAGTGAAAGAGCACATACATAAACACACTTCAGTTTTCATTATAACTGAGTGTTGCTGCAAAAAAAGGTGTGCAAAATATTCAAACTGCGTTTGAATATGTTTAGAGCGTCTCGGGCCTTATTTAAAGCAGGGAGGAGGATCACACATGCTTTCCATATGCAGTAAGTGTTGGGAGCACTGAAGCAGTTGGAAGAGACCCACACTGGGCCAACAGTGGACCTACACTAGGCTTTCTCTGGTGCAGTAATGGTTGGAGCGTGCTCAACGGGAATAGCTGCGGCAGTGTTAGACCTCCCCGCATCTGCCAGGAATTCTGCGGCAGAAGCAGTTCTGTCTCACTACGTCTGAGCTCCATAAATGCCTTCATTGTGCCCAAGACACTTCCAGAGTCAGGCGGATCACGCCACACCATGTCCTTCCACACTGTGACAGAAAATAGCTCAGCATAAGAAGTTGATGAAATAACAGCTAATCTTTATAAAATGTTAATCTGGGGCTGGTCAATTAAGTTCTCAGGAAAATTAGGCTTAGTGTCTAGTGGAATTATCATTTTGAGATGTAAATATGAGAATGTAACGAGAAAAAAAAAACTGCCCTTTTAAGTACATTTTTTGAAAAGTATATTGATGTATAACTTGCACTAAACACTCTATCTATTACGCATCTATTACTGGCAAGCTCCGTCGATACATGAAGGCCATGACTCTAGGTTGGGGTACAATATCGTTCCCTGTGCTTGAGAGAGGAGGTCTCTCTTCAGCAGGATTGTCCACAGAGGGGCTGTTAGCATCTCCACCAGTTCTAGGAACCACGGCTGGTTGGGCCATTTCAGTGCGTCACAAAACCCATAGTGACCCCGCTGCTAAAAACAATAGAAAACATCACAGAAATTTGAATAATTAAAAACCATTACAAACATCAAAACAAAAGCCGTGAATTGAAGGTGACCAATTACCAGTAGAGACCAACAGGCACCATTACAGTTTCCATTAAAACCAAAACAATTATCACTATAACCAGAAAAACTATTACAAATAATGTGATAATTTCAATTGTTTTTTAAACCAAGGATTGGAATAAATTTATTATTGTATAAACTAAAAACTTTAAATCTACATAAAAAGAATAGAATGCAAAATGTGTATGACAATGATAAACATAAACTTAGAATCTAGAAACCTGAAACAAGGTTTTTTTTTTTTTTTGAGTATTCATATGTCTCTCTGTGTGTGTCATGTTAATCAGACTAATCACCATATAGCCTACTTCATTAGCTCAATTTTTTAACTCTCTAGCTCTCAAATGTAACCCATTGTAGAATTGCTGCTGTCTGTTTATGAATAAATGGAATATTCATGCAAGACAATCCAGAGTGATAAATAGCAGTGGACACTCAGAGCTGGGATTTTACTATTGTGCTATAGGCTACATGCTGTGTATAGTGGGCAAAGGTGATCTGATGTAACTGTTCACTTTTTTTCCTTTTAGCTTCTACTAACCACTTTCATCTTGACGTCTTTTGCTTGCCATTACGAGCCCACACTCCTTCGCATCAGTTTTGGTCTTTTATCAGGGTTGCCAGGTTTTCACAAAAAAACAAAAAAACAAAAAAAACGCCCAATCAGTACTCAAAACTAGCCCAAAATTAGTGCCCCCTTTTGTTGGCCATCAACATCACTTAATCTGACACTTCTCCAGAATGGCCAACTTCTCCATCTCTGACCGTGTCCAAAGTCTGGTCTGCCATCACATATGGCTCCTCAGCCCGTGCTCGATGTATCTGTCGAACACTGTTTCCCCTGATCACCTGGCCAATAGGAACAGCCCGGCGATACAGAGTCAAATCTCACCAAGGGGTCAGCGCATCCAAGCAGTCGTGCGCCACACTGTGACACAATGTGCCTGTCTGCCAAGTTGAGCGAAAAGTCTGTGCTTGTCTCTGAGAACGTTTAGGATGCACATTACACTCTGCTTCAGAAGATAGAGAACTGCATCCAGGTAATCACACTCGCTCAGTCCATCTCACTCTCATACAACTCAAATGTATGTGATACAGTGAACTTGAAATACAGTAAAACAATAAGTTTTCAATGAAGCAACTCAATGTTCCTTTGTTACTTGTTCAAAATTGACATTTTTGAAATTAATAATAAAGGCTGGGGCTCAGGTGTTAAACTGCCAACTTGAGATTTGATTACCTACAGCACTCAGCTTATAGGTTATCTACAGAGCAGATTACTTACAGACATATTCATTATTTAAAGAACATGTTCGTCTTTAGTTTCATGACTCAGTGCTTATTCATTATACTGTAGTGTGTCAAACGAGGTGGTCCCCTGTGAGCTGTGACTACACCAGATTTTGGTTCAGATCTGTTCAACCAAGCTGAGTTTTTCATTCCTCCCAAATGGATTAGGAGGGAAAGTGCCATGGTCATTCTGGGCTTTTAAAATTATCTGTCACATTTAATAAAATACAGCTGACAGTGAGTTTTTCTTTTCATTTGTAGTCCTGTATTTTTTGCCTATGTGTTTTATAAAAAAAAAAAAAACGTAACAGTACATTGCACATGATGGCATGTTCCCTAAACAATGTAGCTGGCTAAATTTTTATGATTTATATTGGTTTTTTCCCACCAATAATATAAAATATAATAATAAAAAAGAGAAAAAAGAAAGAAAACAAAAGAACTACTGTTGTGCTCTCACAGAAGGCTGTCAGTCTTGTGACTAATGGCATAAAATAAAAATAAAATTATCTCAAGGGGTCACACTTTTTCACTGTTTTACAGTTGATAGGAACCATCCTAATGACAATGATTACTGAAACAGATATGTGTTTCTGTAAGTGCAGTGATACAAAAGCCAACTGTTTCTTTTTCTTTTTTGCAACAGATATTGCACTTTACCAAACCGTTTGCAAATCCACATAGTGAATGATCATCAGTATTGTAGTTGTAATCCAACTAAGAATTTAATTTGCATAGTCATCGTACACAATCTGCACTAAAAGTCTGCAGATTAACATATACGTGCATTAAGGCATTGAGACAGAATGATGGATAAAGGGTTTAATTAAATAAATATGGAATAGACAAACACACACACAAAACTGGCCCAGCATTTAAAACCCATTGTGAATTATAGAAAAAAATTTTTTGTTGATAAATCACCATAATTTTAAATAAGTGTCAAGGATTAGTGCAATATTAAGTTTTATGTTACTGCCTCTGTGTATCATTGTGTGTGTGTGAGTGAGTGTGTAGAGTCTACATTGATAGAATCCACAGATACATGTAGATGTGTTTTTATGAATAAGTGTTTTAAGGGTTCGATTGACAAAAAATATCTCAAAAGAAGGTTTTATGATTATCTTACATTCCCTTTTTTCAAGTCTTCAAACAAGCCACTTTCGGCCTCCTCATGGCATCAATCAGCAGTGAAACATAAGTGAAGCAGGATGCTGAGCTCATGTCTGAGGAAAGTCTCTCTTTTATTACCTCTCTGTATTTCCTCCAAATCTGAAAGCGTTTAAGGTCGGGATTCTCTTTGTCTATTTCTTCTCTCTCTCTCTCTCTCTCTCTCTCTCTCTCTCACACACACACACACACACACACGGATGTACCCAGGAGGTGAACAATTCTTAGGAAAAGAGTAGCTCTAAGCCCTGACCTTATTCTGAGTCACTCACCAGATACCCTTAAATGTTTGCACAATTTGTTGTGTTCTAAGTCTTTTCTGAAACCACCTCCATGTGTTCACCATACCTAAGGTCAATATCGCTGCCAGAACAATTGTTTGCTTGTTATGTAAGTCTGGTCAGCACTTTATCTATTCAATTTGACTGTGAAAAAAGTCTTCTCATTAGACCAAATGCACCAGCATTAATGTCACAAAAATGATCTGATCTCTAAGCATCTGTGATGTTCTTTGGTGCACAAAATGTCTATGGGAAAAGAAAGCCTCATACTGTGAACCATGTACTTTTTACTGAGGAAATTAATCGTGATCCTGCATTTAAGATGGTCTTTGACTGGGAAGTTAAGCTCCACTCCCACATTTTTCCAGGGTTTATGTAATACTGCGATAAACGGAAAAGCATCTGCTGAAAAGTTAGAAAAAATTGGGGATGAAAAAAAATCTGTAGAAGAGGAGGAGGGGGGGGGGGTCTTGAAGGAAAAGTCTGTGGTCATTGAGTTGGGATTCTGCGGGTTGGACAGGAAGATTTCAGCTGTAATATACCTTTACATATCATTGTAATTCGTTTTGCCTTTAATCTTATTTGGAAACTGAAAGTGTATTTTGTTCCGTTTGAGACTTTGCAGGTTAACTGAGCTTATTGTTACATGTTACAACCCCATAAATATTGTAGTCTTTTTGTAGCTTTTTAAACTCTCCACAAAGGTACAGTAGGCCTATCTAGTCACACATATTGAAAATATGTTCAAGTCATTTCATTCCGATGGAGACATGAGGCTCTATCTGGACTATAACTGTTTTCATTGTCAGAGCAAAAACAGACAAAATAGCTGGCAACGTTGTGTCTAAAAGCTAAGTTACTCAATATTACCATCTTGTTTATTGAACAGTTGTATAAAGCCACCATCACTCTTGTAATTTTGATGTTGTTTGAAATATCAAGATAATGGACGTGATTGGTGAACAAGGCTTTTTTTTTAATTTATTTATTTTTATCTGCTTTTGTTGTATGGAACAGACCAGGCTCAGAACTTATATCCTGTTATGTTGGATAGCAAAAAAGAAGGTCATAAGGGTTTGGGATGAGGGTCACCCTCTCCAAACCAGCAGTGTTATTGTTAACTAAAGCTAAATCTATTACAATTTAATTTTGTTAATTGATATAGACTTGTCACAGAAAGAATGTTACAAATTAAATGAGACTGTTTGGTTGGGTCACTATCATCAACACACATGCTTATCTTAAGCCAGAAATATATTAAAACACATTCTGGCCCTCACTTTAGATAACTGTAAGATATACCACGAAGAGATCAGTCAACTGCGAACATAATATAACGAAACATTCATCTGATGCTTAAAAAATATTGCTTTGTCTAAAAGCCTCATTTAAAGCATTTTCTTTTGGCTTACATGAATACCATAAAATGTTGGATGAAATTTTCTGCTGAACCATTATAAACCTTAAGGGAATGAACTGGCTTTGTTGTGATCAAAATAGTTTGGCTTGCTTCTCCGTGTATAATAAATCATCACTAGAGGAATCTTGTAGTGTCCAGCTGCTAATCAGATTTAATCTAGTATTGTAATCATTCACATTTGACACTGCACAAGTGTGTTACCTCCCCATTCATCAGGTTCCCCCGGTCAAATGCAGTTAACAGCTCCCCCATCAGGTCTTAAACTGCAGTAGGCCCCAAATTAAATGTTAAAACATACAAACATAAGCTTTCGCTGGTATAAATCTTTCCTTGATTAAGTATTTGACCTTGTCTTCTAGTATGCTGTCAAACATGCCAATGATCACTTCACATTTAATTCAGCTTTCCATAAATTTCCAGTGTGTTTTTTTTTTGTAAAGTTGGAACTTGACAGCTACAGTGTGCTGTAACTTTATGATGTGAAACCCTGTAGTTTTATAGTCTGGCCTGTGGGTGCCAGGCTTTTGTTCTCCAGTTTCATTTTATTCATTTGATCAGGAACCTTCCGCAAGCAAAGTTTTCCAATGCCCATGTAAAGTGGACAGAAGTTGCCTAATTTAAAGGGTCTAGAAAACCAATAAAGTATATGTGAAGTTGGTTGCTCCTTCTAAAAGAAAATTTCTAAATGAAAACAGCCCACATTGAAAGTCCCTGCCAGGGTTTCTCCTTTTGCCATGGTTATTGCCCATAACTTTTTATTAATAACCATATTTCTAAGTGTGCGATAATTATGTTAAATATAATAGCTGCAATTTTATCTCGAATGACTTGAAGTTACATTTTCAGCAAATGTATTTTGTTTGGTTGTACTATTCCTTTAAACATTTAACATAATTTCCACTGATTTATTTCTTATTTTGAGGACGTTGAAGATATCAATGAAGATGTTTATTGCAGTAAAGCTGTGACAATGTATATGTAATGCCTTGGATTCAATGGAGACGGAATGAACCCCAAACATCCAAAACTCCACCCTTTTATACAGTTAAAGTTTATACCCGTAATGTAAAAGAAGTTCCTCCTGTCATAACAGCTGTGGTCTGTATGTTAATGAAGTTGAGACAGCCCATTGTCTGAGATGGTACTCTGTGTCCCACACACATTCCACAGTCATTCACTGAGGATGTGATCATTACAAATGGTGCTGAAACAATGTACCTGTTGACTTTCTTCTTCTCCATAATAATTAAGCCATTTATTGTGAAGTGGAATCTGAGTCAGGACAGTCTGTGGTTTCTTACAAAGGGATAGTTACTAATATGCATTTAAAGGTGGGCAAAAATGTTTTTATTTATTCAACTGTTCAAAGAAAAAAGAAAATTAAAAAGAAAATTTAAAAAAAGCCTAAGCTGGTTTGGTGGTATAGTCAGTATCTCAGCCTGGTCTGGCCAGCTTTAAACAATTTGAGTTGTTCTTTTAAACAATTGTTATATCACACTAATAATGAAAATGTGTTACAAATGTTGTCAGAGCTTATAGTTCACCCAAAAATTACAATTCTATCATTAATTACTCATCATCATGTCCATCCAAACCCGTAAGACCTTTGTTGATCTTCAGAATACAAATTAAGATATTTTGATGAAATCTGAGAGCTTTCTGACCCTGCATAGACAACAGCTCAACTGACACATTATATTATATTATATATATATTACATAAATATTTTTTCTTTTTTTATGGATGTTCTATATTATCTTTTCTTTTCTGCTAAAATAAAATTTACAAAACTTTTTTTTTTTTTGTCTTTACAAAAAGATAATTTTCAACAAGCTTCAAATTATGCAGCTGTAATGTATCTATAATTTCGTAAACACAGTATCTGGAAAAATGATATATCATGCCTAACATTACTATCCTAACAGCAGGCCAGCGCAATGTTCAAATGTTGGAACTGAGAATAAATATAGATAATTGGGGAAAACTCTTTGGTAGTATCTTTAGTATACCCGTGATTTTGCTGGCTTTTTAAGTGTAAATTACTAAAAATAAAAATAAAAATAAAAAATAAGTAGCAACTGAAATATGTGTTACTTATAATGTAAGAACAATCATGTTACTGCTCCCTACAGAATAGAAAGAGTTATAAAACACTTTGCCCTCTGCTGGGCCACTGTGAGAACAGCAAGTCATCTGGCCAGTTTTCCCATATTTGTGTTTTTCACAGTTCATTTAAATTAAAACCCATGATTAACCATTGAAAACATACCATAACTATCCCTTATGAAGAGGCATACATTTTTCAGCATCCCAGTAATGACATTGTTAAAATGCAACCTATGAGCCCACTATGACAAAAGACAGCCTTATGATGCACATGGTCACCGGTCATGTACAAACAGAATGTGTCTTTTGTTACTAATGTTGAAAAGATATGGGGCAGAGGAAAGCAGATCTGAGCAACCTGTGCGTTGCCATGGACACAGGTCACTGGGAGGCCCAGTGTGTTAGAGGCTCCTCCCTTCAGGGATTTTCAGTTGTTCTAAGACTTCAAAACCTACATCCAGGATAAACCTGTGTACACCGATGAGGTATGACTGACGTATGTATGGAGACTGACGTTGAATTTCAGTCGTTTATTCAGCTGACGCACATCAGTGCTTTATTTGCTTCTTTGCATCCAGGAAGTTTGATGCTGAGGTGTGGTTTACAGGTGCAAATTCAGGAAAGGCCTGTTCCCGGGTAGCCACAAGCGAGACAGATCCCTCCCCTTGCCTCTTGTGTCTGGATGCACACTCTCTGAACTCTCAAACCATTTGACTTCAACCTACCTCGATCATCTCACCCGAGTCCTAGCAGCAGCACTCAGGTAGGTTTATATCAGTTAAAGATAAACACAGTTTAGATTTTCAATACATAGAAGCCTATTGAGGTTTGTTGTACTGCTTTAAAATTCATCTGACCTAGTTTGGTGTAAAATGGAGAATAGGCATTAGATATCAGTGCGGTATGAATGCTATTGAAATTGAGATCCAATGAAGGAAGTCATTATGATTGCAAATAATAAATGACCTTTAGGATGAATGACAAACAGTGTCAACATTCCTATTAGAAGAGTAATACCTGATAATTCTTGGTAAAATTAGACATGGTAGAAAGAGATTTTCTGGAGATACGGATGAACTGTCTAATAAACAATGAACCAAAAATGTATTCCTTAAACAAACCTTTGGAATATATATTTTATTATAGCCTAACCACACACAGTTCTTCTCATTACATTGCGTTATTGACTTCATATGACGGCTGTATCATAAGAAATGCCACATACTTAGTATTTGGAAACCAGTTTTGGCACATTTTAAGATTATTAATAGCATATTTTGCTTCAAGATGTTGTAAGGAGGGAGAGAGAATTGTCTGAAATGGTGTTATTTTACATTTTAACTTATTTTATTTTTTTCAAATATGCAAATTGACTTCATGTTACATCAGAATTATGCCAGCAGACATACATATAAACTATAATAATAACTGACAAATATATAATTCATAAATTGAGCATAAAATAAAGAACACCATAATGTTATAATAATTATTTGTAAAATTATATTAAATATTTGTAAATAATAAAAATAATTACACCACTAGAAATCAGCGTCTGATTCCGTTATGACATGCTAGATTAAATGTTCGATAAACTAAATACTAAAACAGGATTATAATATGGAGCCCAAATACTTTTTCTCCCTCAAACACTTTCATTTCTGTAACATTGTCACTGTTTCATTGTAGTGTTTGTTGGTGGCCGGCAATATTAGATGATAACAGATAAACTGGCCAAACAGGAATAACTGTGGAGTGGCGATACGTTGGAAATAGTTACTCAGTTAGTCATGTTAAGTGTTGGGTGAGTCTGTTCAACAACACATCAATATAAAATAAAGATACCAATAACTGACACCATCATGCCACATCTATGTCTCATCAAAGCTTAATATTTAAGTATTTATACAAGTATTTGTATGACAGTGGTTTGTTCTTTCTGTACAGTTTTGTCTATTTTACTCAGAACGTGCATCTAAATATAGTTTGGGTGTGAACATTGTTTACCATACACAGAATACAGAATATGGCTTACCTCCTGCTATTGTAGTTTAGTGACATGGTTGAATGGTATACGTTACAGCTGCAACAAGAGGGCTTAGATTCACTTCAGTGAAAAGGAGTCATGGGAGTGGAACAAATGGCTGCTAAACAGAGGTTTCTGAGAAATAAAGACTGAAGAACACTTTGATTTTGTAGCGAGAGACATCATAGGTTTTGCTTCCCACAAATGTTGATTAATTTTGATTGATGCCAGCATTCATAACAACAATGTCTATGTATGTAAAATAATTTGTTACATTTAAAATAGTGGATTTAATTTTTTTTTGCATTTTTTTTTCGTCTTTTGGCATCGTTTATATTTTCTGTGATATGCACACTCCACAAACAGGTAACATGCCTTATTTCGGCAGGTAGAGGAGCCAAACATGAAACTGCCTCTGGGCATCACACTTGCACTCTTCTTGATACTTCAGGCGTTCCAACAGGCATCCACCCAGAAACCTGAGGACTGGGAAAGATATAATGGGACTACAGGCGAAGAAGGACAGCAGAATTCCACAAAGTTGGATCAGATGCCTGAGCAGTCCGTTGCTGACACAGAGGAAGCTAGTTCTGACGGTCCCATTTCTACAGCACCACCTCCTGTGACTGCACTTAATACAAGTTCTGAGCACTTAAATACATCAGCACAATCCAACGAAACACTGACACAGGACACCGCCACGAATACCTCCACACCAGAGCCAGAACACACAGATGAATCTACTCTTAATGACACATATACCAGTCCACATCCTGAGACTACCACAACAGAGAGCAGCCATAATGAAACGGGTTCTGGATATTTTCCCTCAGATGATGTACCCAGCAGCAGCACTACTAAGAGTCCGACCACCACAAGAAAAGACGAAAGCGTCCAGAACGAAACTACAGTGGGTCCAACTCAAACACCAGCACACAGAAGTACAACGGCAGCAATTCGACCGACCGTCTCTGAGAACGTCACGACTCCTGCCCTGCCAGAAAGTGAGGAGACGAACCAGACCGACCCTACTGACACCAGAGAGAATTCTGAAAGAGGTTAGAATCTAAATCTAATTAGTTCTGTCATTAGGTTTTCGTTATTTAAGTACCATACTGTTTAAAAGTTTAAGGTCAGTACATTTTTTTAGGCAGCACAGCTGTTTTCATTTTTGATAATTATATATAAAAGTGTTTCTTTAGTACCAAATCAGCAAATTGGAAAGATTTCTGAAGGATCATGTGACACTGAAAATTCAGCTTTGCCATCATAGGAATAACTTACATTTTCAAGTACATTCAAATAATTATAAATATTTCACAGTACTACAATGTCTTGCTGTATTATTGTTTAAATGAACGCAGCCTTGGTGAGTATAAGAGATGTTTTTCAAAAAACATTTAAAATCTTGCAGACCCCCAAACGTTTGGACAGTGGACATGATGAAATCGTAATCAAAAAGTATTTAGCTGAAATAGAATGCTCACTCCAAATCTGTGACACTGATAGTGATTTGACCTATTATAAGCATTATTTCACCTCAGCACAAAGATCACACAAATCTTTTTATTTCATCCCTCGAGCTAACCCTCATTCTTGGCTTCTCAATTCAGTCATAAAAGACATATTTGCTGCAGTTCCTCGGTGCTGGGTTGGATTTCAGGCTTTGTTTGTCCTCTGCTCTGGGCCAGAGTGTCTAGTTACTGACACCTCACCTTCCCTCACAATAAGAGTGGTGTTCACCCTGCATATATTGGGAGGGGCTCCTTTCAAGGTCAGGGGTGGACCAATGTGACACACAACACCTGACATTGCTGGAGAACAAATTATATGATCTTTTTAGTGAATGTAACTCCAATCAATCTGTGTCCAAACAGCATTATGAACTGTATATATTTAAATATTCAGAATTATTTTAATATATATCTATATTTTGTGGTTTTGACCTGATTAAGTATACTAATAAATTGGCAACTGGCTTGCTTTAAAAAAGTTATTTAATAATTAGAAAGGACCTCGGATAGTGTTGGTCTGATTTGATTCATGACGCTAATTTGGTCAAGTGTTGCTTCGTTGTTACAATAAACATTAAATATGTCTTCACAGGTTTATCTTCAGATGTTACTGAAAGCAGGAAAGGGCAGGCATGGACTGTTGTCCTAGTCATTGGGATTATAGTGGGGGTCTTGGCCTTGGGAGCATTTATCATCATGAATCGAAGAAACAAAAGAGACTTCTCACACAGAAAACTTGAGGAAGAGATGTCACCTGATCCAGGTAATATAAAACTAACCGGTCATTATTTGCATGACTTTGAACCAAGATCCATTTGAATACATGTGAGGGCATGTGAATATAACACCGAATCATTTTTCCCTGTGATACTCTTATTCATATTTTTTTGTCTCATCTTTTCAAAGTTCTCCGATTGGATAACAGTGAGCCACTCGACCTGAAGTTTGAGGGATTTGGTTACAACAATCCAGGACTACAAGGGGACAACATCCAGATGGCCAACTTTCCACAGGGACATTCAAAATGAGAACAAATCTGTGATGCCATAGACATTTTTTTTATGTTGCAGCACCCATGTGAAGACAAAAGAATGTAATTAAGAAATTATAGTCATTTTTGCCAACTCAATCATTAGGCAATTTTGCATAACTGAACAATAATAAAAAAATCTATAATACTAATAATAAAAAAAAATATTTTTATTTTTAGTAGTGTCTTTGGTTTGAATCTGAAAGAAAAGAATGTTTCTATACTGGGCACTTTTTGTTGGAACTGTAAAGTGTTGGATTGTATGTCTGCTTCTATCTAATTGTTCAACAAGATTGTTTACATGTCAATTCATGTAACTTGTCAAAACCCATATATGCAAAATGGTGGAAATTATCAGCATCATGACACAGCTTCACATGCACAACAGTTTTGGTCTAGAAGATCAAGATTATATCACTGGGATACATCTATTGGCTTTTTGCCTCATTGAATTTTCAGACACAGGTCTTTCGTATGAGCCTATAATATTTGACGATTTTTTTTTAGTTTGCAAAAGCTTTAAACTAAATAGAGAATAAACATTTCAGTAGGTTCTCACATTATTATAAATAATAAAATGATAAAATAAGGCTTGTCTCCATGTCTGATTATTATACAAACAAGGTATTATTAAAGAGATAGTTCAACCAAAAATGAAAATTCTGTCATCATTTACTCACCCTCATGTCGTTCAAAACCTGTATGAGTTGCTTTCTTATGAAAGGAAAAAAATAAATACTGTAGAATCAATTGCAACCACCAACTGTTTGATTACCAGGAATCTTCAAAAATCTTCTTCTATGTTCAACATAAGATAAAAACTCATATAGGTTTGGAAAGACATGAGGGTGAGTAAATGATGACAGAATTGAGATGTCCTTCAAGATGGCTGCGCTTGATCAGTTTCCAGGTCATATGATGGAGGACAGAGGATCGAGGAAACGAGGAGGGATATTGAGAAGCACCCCGGCCATCGAATGTTAACAGTAGTTTACAATGGAAGGTCCGGTGTTCTGAAATATTTGGTGTCTGAGGTAATCAAGATAATCAAAAGTAATCAAACCAACCATGACCTAATAAAACATGTTTCATGGATAAAGGGTTTTGACACAAATAACATGTTGGTGGATATTCTATCTCATATTAAAAACATGTGGTTCATCCTTGAATGGCTTATTCTGCAATGGGTATAAACAATATGATCCCACTGATTTGGAAGTATGTTTCTTCTCCAAACATTTAGACTGCTTTCATTGAGTTTTTTCGTGGTGTATAAATCTCTATTTGCCATTTAATGTTCATATAGGAATTTATAACAGGTTTTAGAGGAGTGAATGAATGAATTCTGCATTTTATATAGCACTTTTTTATTGTGTAATGTTGTACACCCAAAGCGCTTTACAATCATGTGAGGGTCTCTCCTCAACCACCACCAGAGTGCAGCATAAGATACTTCCCACTTCCTCAATCCTCAATACAACTAAATAAGGAAAACCATAGAGAGTAAAAGAAATGGACACAGCGACCCCATTGGAACTCAGTTGAGACAAGAGAAGCCCATTTTTAGCTGTTTTTAGCACTTCCGTTTTTGACGCGCAGACTCAAACTGCCATCTTTAATCTTGCAGAGACAGCGAGCTTGAGCGTTCTTGAGGAGTTATTTGGCATGAGTGAGCAGGAGTAATTATTCTGATTAATTATTTTGTATAGTATTTTAAAATGTAACGGCAGTATGCAATATTAAGTTAATTGCCTATGAGCTTCTCCTCCTGTCTGTACGGTAATTTCTGTACTGTGCGACAGAGAGTCGAGTGGTTATGATACAATCGTTAGCCTATTTTTACAAAAACTGTTTTTTACTGGGCCATAATGTAACATAGAAGGTAATGGAGCCCTTAATACATTAATAATGGACAAATGGAGTCTTTAAACGCCTCAGATGTAAAGTTATTTACTGTCGACTTCGAAGTCGACCGGAAGTTGAAGTCGGCTGTGTGCTGCCATCTTGTAGCAGAACTTCACTTGCGTTAGCATTCCCATTGACTCCCATTCATTTTGGCGTCACTTTGACAGTGAATAACTTTACGTCTGAGGCGTTTAAAGACTCCGTTTGTCCATTATTCATTTCTAAAGATACACGACAATGTATATAGGGCTCCATTACCTTCTATGTTACATTATGGCCCTGTAGAAACAGTTTTTGTAAAAAATAGGCTAACGATTGCATCATAACCACGCGACTCTCTGTCGCATTACCGTACAGACAGGAGGAGAAGCTCGCAGGCAATTAACTTAATATGGCGTACTGGCATTACATTTTAAAATACTATACAAAATAATTAATCAGAATACTTACTCCTGCTCACTCACACCAAAGAACTCCCCACTCAAGCTCGCCGTCTCTGCAAGATTAACGATGGCAGTTTGCACGCACAGCTACTAGAAGAGTTACATCTGTCAGACAGGTTGCTGACGTCGTCAAGCTTCGTTTGAGTCTGCGCGTCAGAAAAGGAGGTGCTAAAAAACCCTAAAAATGGGCTTCAGTTGTGTCAATTGAGTTCCAATGGGGTCGCCGTGTCCATTTCTTTTACTGTCTATGGGAAAACCCGTAACGGCGAAGATGGCGGTTGTGTGCAATGTCCCGCCCATAGACAGTAAAAGAAATGGACACAGCGACCCCATTGGAACTCAATCGAGACAAGTGAAGCCCATTTTTAACGTTTCTTAGCACTTCCGTTTCTGACGCGCAGACTCACCCGCTGGAAGGCCAATCATCTGCTTTTAACAGTCAAGCTGGGAAACATTTAAGCCTATCGTCTGGTTCCACTGACGTATGCGCACAGTTAAAGAACCCTTGCGCATGCGTAGCAAAGGTATAACCTGTGGGGATAAAAGTCGTTTTAAACCTTATTTTGGGGCAAAGTCATCAAAATTTTTCAACGATTTTTATCATATTTTACTGCTGTTTCTATACATGCAGTTTTGTGTCCCGTTGACCAGTGGAAGTGCAGTTCTGACTCAATGCCCATTCATTTAGATAGCAGCCTGGTCTTGTTAGTCTGAAATAGCTGCCCGGAGGCGTTGCCAAGATGAAGATGGCGGCCGAGTGACACGACTTGCCTGAAAGGACTTTGGCAGCATCCACCTGGATGATGAGACTGCTGCCACAGGACAATGGTGCCAGTGCGCTCACCACACACCAGCTACAGGTGGAGAGGAGAGAGAGAGTCATTGAGCCAATCAAGATCTATAAGAGATATTACTTACCACAGAAATCCTATGACATATGTTTGCTTGTGTTGATAGGCCCATCCTTAAACACCTATACTCAGTGTTGTGGGTAACGCGTTACAAAGTAACGCGTTAGAGTACTCTAATTACTTTTTTCCTGAAATTTGTAACTTAACGCGTTAGTTCCGTGCGTAAGTAATCAGTAACTTCGTTATTTAAAAAAAAAAAAGTAATCCGTTATTTTAAGGAAAGGAAAATCCCGACTGCAGCCTGCTTTTTGTCAAACAGTATGCCTAAGTCTACTGTGCCACCTGCGGATGTATCAGCGGAGCCGAAGCTCTGTGATCGTAAAGTCAATGGCTGTGATACGTCTGTGCCCTACGCCTGACCCTGTGTGTGTGTGTGTGTGGGTTTTCTTTTTTTTTTCGAACTCCCGGCAAGATAGCAGAGAGAACAGCGTTTGGTTTATGGAAGTACGCACATTATTTTCAATTTGTCAACGAAAAAGAAAATAACATAACGGTAAAATGCACACTCTGCTTTGGTGAAAAGCTTCTGTGGACCGCCAAAAATTCTACCTCAAATTTAACGCTACGTTTTAATCACTACTTTGAAGAGTAAATGTAAGAGGACTTCATCATTTCTAAATGGATTTAAATCTGCAAGCCTGTTTAAGGTTGTGTTTACAAGTAAGCATACTTGTACTTTGATAACTGCATTATTTAAAGTTAATGAAAAATCAGGAGTTATCTTGTGGTGCTCATAATATACAGTAGCCTAGGCTACCCGGGCTGGGTAACGTTAGGTGCGAATTTTGATTAATAATATGTTCTGTGATAATAAATAAATAAAACGCCATGTGGAATAGCCGATTGCTGACTGTCTTTCCTGTTATTGTTATCCTGCAGTGTTAATTTAGTCGGATGACTGACGTTATTCATTGTCGGGAGTCACGACTTCTAGGTGCATTTAAAGGGGCCGGGGGCTGTGTCTGTCATGTGTGAGCCGCTGCAAACGGCTTTTAATTTTTGGTAACGCATGAGTACTCTAACGCGTTACTTTTATGAATAGGTAACGCTGTATCATAACTGATTACTTTTAATTGATGCTAACGTTGTAACCGAACTAACTACTTTCCAAAGTAACTATACCCAACACTGCCTATACTTGTGTAGCTTTCACCTGTTTTTTTTTTTTTTACATGATCATTACTTTTATATTTAAACAGCTGTGTTGTAAATGTCATTTATGTAATGACTTCACCACATTTGTTAATAAAACACAGAATCAGTTGCTGTCTTTAATCAGCAACAGCAATTTACTTTTATTTTTTAAATGAAATTATACAAATTACTGTATGGTTTGATCTAGGGATTTCTTATTAAAAATGTTAAACATTTGAATTGTTATAAGTTTGTAGAATATAAGTAAAACATTGTTAAAGTACTGCAAGGTTGCGGATGTCACAACTTGAATAACACACCTTTGTCAAAATAATTTTAATCTGAAGTGCACCGCAATGCAGTACATGATTAAAGAAAAAAATCACGTGGTTAAATTCTGACAATCTTGCCCCTTTTTGACTTTTTTTCATCAATTAAATGTATCATTAAAAAAAAGAAAAAAGATAGCCAGATAGCCTACCAGACTGTTCAGCACACCCGTGGATGTATGGAAGCATATGGGTAGCATTATTCAATTTGGGATGTAATATGCAAAATGACAATGCAATATGTAAAATGGCAATGCATTTCTGTATTTACATTTACATTTTCCAATACATCTGTGCAACGTTTGGTGCAAAATGAAAATGAAAATTAAATTACATAATTTTCATTTGCCATTTACTACACCAGTTTTAATATGTAAAATGAATATTAATTTTAACGCTTTATAAGTTGCAAAATTAAAATGAAAATGTATTACAGAAATGATTAGATATGTCTAACATGTTAAAGCAAAAACTGTGGCAAAATGATCATTTAAATGCTATTTTTCTTAATTGCATTAACACTCACACGTCTCACAGTCAAGACACTTACGATTGCATTTTCATTCGGTGTCCCGCAATGAATGTGGCAAAACTCAATGTGCACATTGAAAATGCATTCCGAGCCGATCACGTGTCCCCGCCCTCGCGCCACGTCAATCATTGTGTGAACAAGGCGGGGCTTACAGAAGGTCAGAGACTCAAATCTCAAGAAGAGGATTCAATCAAGTGAGACAACATGGACAAGACAGTTGGTCCGTGTATGTTTTGATCATTTCGGTTTATGGCTTCAATATTTCATTCGGACTTGTGGGCGGAGCTGAAACGCTGCTTTCATCTGATTGGTCGAATCGGATCGGTTTTCATCTGACAGCCTTCAGCTGAAATGTCTGAAACTACACTCACTGTTAATTAGCATAATATTTGAATCAGATGTAGCTGGGCACATAATTCGTGCTGCTGAGACCTGCAAATTATTTCTAGGTTGTAGTATTGTATGAATATTGTCCCACTGATAAAAAAAACAGTGCAAATAGTTCTGTCTCTTTGGATAACAGTAAAGTGGAAATAAATATAGTTAAATTTATTAAATAAAATTAAATAGGATTTTTTGGGAAGGAAAGTCTGGCCAGTTATACAAGCAACACGAGTCGGACGAGTCTAAAGATATGAGCTGAATTGGGTGAAACATTAAAGTTCTAGTCTGTGTCAATTACTCTCATTATAAATAATAAATAATAAAAATACGTCATGACGAGGAAAAAAACCTCGCACTGGACTATATGTCACATTTATTCAAGACAAAGAGAAAACATTACCGTCTACAGCCGCGAGAGGGCGCTCTGGGGTAGGCTACAGGAGCACTGAGCAGCATGGAGCTAATTTTACTATTTTTATTTAGAAATGTAACTATATTCATTTTTACAATTATTTATTAATGTCACACACACACATACCTAGTGCCTTATGACTTAAAAGATGAGAGTGGTAAATTTTACAGACATGGAACTGTTCAGTCTATTATTGATTTTAATTTCCACTTTACTGTTATCCAAAGGGACAGAACTATTTGCACTGTATTTATCAGTGGGACAATATTCATACAATACTACAACCTAGAAATAATTTGCAGGTCTCAGCAGCACGAATTTGCCCAGCTACATCTGATTCAAATATTATGCTAATTAACAGTGAGCGTAGTTTCAGACATTTCAGTGCTTCACTCGCACTGACTCTTATTCTGCCTGAAAGAATGACAAGACCGAGCTTAAGGCTGTCAGATGAAAACCGATCCGATTCGACCAATCAGATGAAAGCAGCGTTTCAGCTCCGCCCACAAATCCGAATGAAATATTGAAGCCATAAACCGAAATGATCAAAACATACACGGACCAACTGTCTTGTCCATGTTGTCTCACTTGATTGAATCCTCTTCTTGAGACTTGAGTCTCTGACCTTCTGTAAGCCCCGCCTTGTTCACACAATGATTGACGTGGCGCGAGGGCGGGGACACGTGATCGACTCGGAATGCATTTTCAATGTGCACATTGAATTTTGCTACATTCATTGCGGGACACCGAATGAAAATGCAATCGTAAGTGTCTTGACTGTGAGTGTTAATGCAATTAAGAAAAATAGCATTTAAATGATCATTTTGCCACAGTTTTTGCTTTAACATGTTAGACATATCTAATCATTTCTGTAATACATTTTCATTTTAATTTTGCAACTTATAAAGCGTTAAAATTAATATTCATTTTACATTTTAAAACTGGTGTAGTAAATGGCAAATGAAAATTATGTAATTTAATTTTCATTTTCATTTTGCACCAAACGTTGCACAAATGTATTGGAAAATGTAAATGTAAATACAGAAATGCATTGCCATTTCACATATTGCATTGTCATTTTGCATATTACATCCCAAATTGAATAATGCTACCCATATGCTTCCATAGTGGATGCGGGTCAACCCCTCAAATATAATTTTTGACATCAGATTTACTTATTATTAATTAAGCCTAGTATCATTTCTAGTATTGGGTGTGAATAAAATAGGAAAATTCCTTCAGGAAAATTGGAAGGGTAAGTTCTACAAGTTGCTTTCATAGTTGCATTTTGTTTTGTCTTGCACAGGCACTATTAACAGACTGCGTGCTTTACTGAAGGACCCTCGCCATGATTGTGTGCTGACTGCCAATGAGTTTCAGCAATACTGCTACTGCCCCAGAGACAAGGGCCAGTCTCAGGACAAATGGCGTACAAGGTCCTGGCTGTCCAGTATTAAACTTTATTTTTATTAATTGTTAACTTTGAGATTAATAGACTATAGAGCAGGGGTTTTCACAGTCTTTGGGTCTCCCTTTGACACTTAATACACAACTGACATAATGGTGCCTGCCTATACCCCTCCACACCATTATTTTGTACTTATTTGCAATAGTATAAAAAACTTTTAATTTTTATAACTTACAATATATGTATATAGTGCAACAACCAAAGCCATGCAAGGAAAAAAATATTTGTTTAAAAATATTTTTGTTTTTAATACAAATTATTGCAAATGAAGATGTGATACCACACAGGGCCACAGGGAGATGCCAAAAGACCACTAAATCATCCTGCGTTTATTTGAAAAGAGAAATATTTTTTTACATTTTAAACGCCTTAACTCTTACTTTTGGTTAGTTAAATTCATTCTTGCTGAATGAAAGTACTGAATAACAGTATTGTGTGTCTAAATAAAGACAGAACCAAAATAAATAAATACAATAGAATTATCATATTATCAGTATGATCAGAGATAGATAGATACATGCATGTATAATTATGCGTGTCTGCGTTGCTTAAACTAGGTCAAACAGAGCTCTGGCTGAGGATCCTCAGGAACCCCTGGTGAACATGATAATGAGAAACATCATGGCCACCCAGCCAATGACTAATGCACTTTGATGACCTTCTTATGGAATATTATTTAGTGTTTGGACCAAAGAAAATGAGAAGTGTACACTACTATGCACACTCTTATGTTCACCAAGGCTGCTTTTTTAATAAAAAAATACATTAAAACAGTAATATTGTATAGTATAAATTTAAAATAATGCTTTCTATTTTAATACATTTTAAAATGTAATTTACTTCTGTGGAAAGTAGAATTTCCAGCAGTCTTTACTCCAGTCTTCAGTGTCACATGATCCTTCAGAAATCATTCCAATATGCTGATTTGGTTCTAAAGAAGCATTTCTTATTATTACCAGTGTTGAAAACAGTTGTGCTGTCTGGCTTTGATGAATAGAAAGTTAATAGATCCTATATTCTAAAAATAGCTCCTGCATATAATGTGGACATGATGATTGATTTTGAGCTGGTGTAACACTTATATATTCACACAGGTATGGTTTGAAGGGAGAATCGAGAGGGTCAGGTGGTCAGTGTCGATGGAGATGGAAGGTGCGAGTGGGATATTGCAGAGATATCCTGACAGGATCAGCACTTGTACCGGCACTGGATCTCATACATTTTACTGCTTTGACCATGTTACAGTAAGTACATTCTCAGCAAACAGCAAAAGTCACATTGTTTGTGGCACCTTTATTTGGACTGTCATAGATATGTGTCTGTTACATCCTCTGACATCATGAGTCAACTAAAAAAAAAAAAAAAAAAAAAAAAGGAATAAAAAAGTTTGTAAGAAATGTTTGAAGAAAGCTTATAGATTTCACAGATGTCTGCACTGTTATTGCTTTTATTAATATATTAATATTTTTAGAAATAACATTTATTTTTATGTAATGTTTTTATGATCCACATTTTTTTTTATTCTATGATGCTACAGAATCAATGTGCAAGACACATACTCATCTCCACTTAAGGCAGGAATACACTACACAACTTTTGCCCCAATTTAAAATTAAAGAGTTTCACAGAATTAGTCTTGAGCAAAAAAACTAAAACGGTTACATTTTAATTTCCCATGTGCCTCCTAACCAGGTGCATATTTATTTTGTGTTCTGAACGACCTACAAGTATGGCAGTGTGTGATCCTTAGTCAATTAGTATTTGATGCTTAGGCCCGGTTTCACATTGATTCATCAGATTGTAAAAGTTGTGTCCTTCAAAATATACATCTACACAAATTATGTCACGTAATGGTTTTCTACATTTTTATTCAGAAAAATTGACACTGAAATAAAAGAACAGGGATAAACGTAACTGACAGAAACATTAGAAGGTGATGACAAACTGACATTTTCAAAAAAAAAAAAATAGGGAATGGGTCAACCTTAAAAGCTCTCTGTAGTATTGTGTGCTAACATTAGGACATTATAATAATATCTAGCCAATAATCAGAAAGTGGTGATTTTATTCTCAGGTTCACACTGATCTTACTGTGAATCTGAGAGTAAAATGATAAGAAATCTTTTGAATATGAGCAAATACATTTCAAAATCCTCACAGAGGATAAAAGATATGACAAAATGCAAGCACGCTGAACTAGATTAATGTGTGTATAAGATGATAAGTGGTGATCAAGCCCTAGGTTGGCATTTCAAAAAATGCCAATGAGCTGCAAAAGATGTTCGGCATATGACTGGGAAGAATTTATAAAGGTTAATTGTGGAAAAACCCCAACTGATTTAAGTTGCCCTTCCCAAAAAACTCTTAATTTATTCTTAGTCCTCTTGGTACAAAAGGGGAGGATTGGTTCAATTGCTATCATCATCATCATCATCAACTATGCCATTCGGAAGCGGACTAGCACACTCATTATCATATAAAGGGGAATTGTGAGGAGCAGCTGACTTCTGTTTGAGTGGCGTTTGTGCTGAGGTGCTCTGCTCCAGAGTGGCCTGACTCTCTTGACTGAGGTACTGTCCTGAAATACTGGTTGATGGTTCATCTGCATCCTGGATGGAATTCTGAGAGGATTCTGAGGGGAGAAGAGTGTATCAAATAGTGATAAAAAAATAGATTGAAGCAGCTGAATCTATATGCATGACAGTGGACCCAGGACTAGAGACAAATGAGAGAACTTTCATTCGAATCATAACACACCACAAAAAAACAACAACACTCAGATGATGGTGATTAAATGACTCCACACACCTAACTGTTTCTGCTTGGCAAGTCTCCTCTCCAGAGCCAGCCGTTTGTTGAGCTCTATGCGCCGCTGCTGTTCCTCAGTGAGAGAGGCTGGAGCAGGAGTAGAATGGACAAACGGATCTTCAGGGAAACCTTCCTCTCCAGCTGGATCAGACTCTTCCAGTACTCGACCCTCACCCTCCTCTGATGGGAAGTAGAAAGTCTATTAATTTGTACCTGCTGCATTCAATAGTACTGTAAGACAGTCAAAAGTTGAAACATATCATTACCAACGTAGTCCTCATGTGTTATTGGCATGTCCAATCGAATTCGTTTCAGACAGGTCTAATGGAGAAACAAAGGACAGTGTTAACAAAGACATGCAGACAACTTCCACGAAGGATGTACAATATCACAAACTGAGAGTTTTTTAATGAGGTAATGAGGTTTAATGTGCTTTCCTATGTTCCTATGTTTTGTTCTTAAAGCACAAATTTAACGTTAAAAACATGGCAATCATGGTGGTCATCAAGAAAAAAAATTGATACATGGCGCAACAGCCTTCGACAGGGCTACCTGATTAGTTCCAAATGTACTAGTGGTGTACTAGTTTAAATATGTTTAATGGCATTTCTTTAATAAGTAGCTTATTATTAACCAAGGCCAGTACTTTTGAGACCAATACTGCTATTGATGTCTATTAAATGCATGTCCACCTCAATTTTAGCCATAAATTATAGCCGTTCAACATTACAGTGTAGTTGAAAGCCATCAATTTTAACATAGAGAACGCTCTGAAAAATATAACAACTTTTAATTTAAGTAACCTTAAAACAACCTATTTTATCTTGAATTTTCCTCAAGAATTTTTTATTTTATTTTTCATGTCAGACATCTTACCTGAACTTCTTTTTTATTTCCCAGACTCTCCACTTTATCAATGAACTCCTCAAACTGCATTTTAGGATACAGGCGATGGGCCCAGTTCTCCATCTTCTTCAAGAGGAGCTTCAGATTCTCTGCCTGGATCAGAAATGAATGAAGAGGGTGAGCACTGACAACTATATTTATAGATCACATCGATTCATTTATATAAATAAATGCTGGAACAACAGAATCTATAATCAAATAGCAATGAATTCAGGAGTATTTCAATATTTCGCACAAAAAGTAAAAAATGAGCCATTACCTCGTGCCCTTTGCCTTTGAACTTAACATCATCAAATAAAGTACGCAAAGCTGGAAGACCCTTCTCAGAAATCAACCTAAAGGAGAGAAGAGATGGAAGAGGTGAACTTTACACACTGGAGAAGACTCAAGACGAGTCAAATTTATTTATAGCACTTCTCACAATAAACACTGTTTCAAAGCAGTTATAATCATGAGGCTAATGTTTATAATATCGTAATTACTTGGTAATAAAATTTAAATTGTGACGAAGCAAGTAATACAGCAGTTTAAACATGCTATATAGCATATTAGAGCTATATAAAGAGCTGGGTGATAATATAGATAATATACCACTTTTCTTGCATGTACTATATGAATGCAGTAGGGATGTAATTTTCAAACATTTCCATGCTCGATCGTTGTTTAATCATCAATTAATAGATTAATCGTTAACCTTAATGCAGTAAAATGTGTCTATTGCAGCAGCAGGCAGTCACCGGCAAGACAAGGATGTTGAAGAACTTTGTGTGGTTTCTATTTTAATGTACTTTTAAAGTTTCAATCACATTAAAAGCTTAAGTTGTACATTAAGAATGAATGATGATGCATTTATATTCCATCACAGCTGCTCGCACATGTTTTGGCCATTGGCTGCACTCAACCCAAAATTAAACTGGTTAATTGACCATCGATAGCTTTAATCGATTGCGTCTCTGGTCAAGGATTAATCGACGATCGATTAATTGTTCTGCATAACCCTAGTATGCAGATAGATAAATTTGGATATTATATATATATATCCAACTTTATATACACAACTGTGCAATAATATAGTTAATATAAACAATCATGCAGCCAATAATTGCTGTATAGTATATATTGCTTTATGGGAGTAAACTGTATGTACGCAGGTAAAATAGGACGTTAACTCAATCATAGTCTGTCCGCTAAAACAAACTAATTATTATTTTATTAATTATCAATTAACTACCATCTGGTCCTGTACCTGTTTGCATCCAGTTTAGGCCGAGGCCTCTGCACTGTTCGTCTTTTTGCCACTGGCACTTCTGCGAGTTTTGACACTTCTCCTTCCTCCTCACCTAAACATGAAACAGTAAGGGTTTGATCCCAATGTGAGATATAACTCCACAGAAGATTCTTCTATGTACAGTATTAACAGCACTGATTAAGCAGCATGAGACAGCAGGACGAGGAATTGGAACAGCTCACAGCTCAAGATTTTTGAAAAACAGACCTTCTCCATTGCCAAAAGGATCCTCCTCGATGTCTCTCTGACCAGGCGATGATGGAGGGGGGAGAGGAGGGAACCTCTCATCCTCTGTGTGCTCATAATCTGGGATGTCAAACGGATCAAGCATTGTGCATGGGATCCTGTAGAGACAGGAGCATTTAATCAATCCTACAACATAAATACAATTTCATTCTACTTTCAGTGCTGTTGACATAAATTAAGTTCCCTGGCTGTTTCTGAACACGAAGACCTACAGTTTAACAGTATCCATATGATCAGTGACAAAATACACAAACAGCAGTTATCATCGTCGTCTAAACTCTAGGTTTTCCCGGGATCCGCGGTCAAATATTAAACATCATTTCATATTAAAATCTTATTAAAATATATTTTTTAAATGATAAAAATAAATGTATTTATACTATTTCAAATAAATCCGGTACTTTGTAAATTATTTGGCATTAGTAATATTTTAATGTAAAGTTAAATTACAGTTTTAAAAAACAACCTGCTATCTTTCTTCTGTAAAGCGACTTGTTTACAAACAGAAGTCAATCATAAATTGCCTCAGCATTTATTTTATTCATGTCTTTGTACTGTCGCAGATAAGCGTTTTAGTCTCTTAAACTGTTGAACAATAACTTCAATGCTAAAAAGAAACACATTTTTGCATGTTTGAGAAGAAGGTCGCGTAAGTTACGTTACCCGTTGCACGCTGTTTTCGTCCAAACAATGTCATTGCCTCATAATTGTCGGAAAAGTACATAAACGGTACAAAATTCACATAATTTAATTATGGGAGGTCACCCTAGTATTAGCACCCATACAATCATAGTTTGGTTATCGAATTGAACGGATATTAATCGTTAAGGAGAGTTGTATTGGTACTGTCACAGCAGTTTGGCGCCAGACTATGTCAATCCCGCACATCGCCCCTCGGTTTCACCCATGTCTGGACGTTAAACTCAACCGATGACACTGTAATTTTAGTGAAAAGCTGAATATCAATGCGGTCCATCGAACTTACTGAATATGTGTTGTCAAAAGACGAAACTTCAACACCAACCAAAGCACGAGAGATCAACAGCACAGAGCTAAAGTTTCTACCGCGGCTTTCCGCTCAGCCAATCAAATCCCCGCTACGGCGAGCGTCAGTGGTTCAGTCGCGTCGCTGTCCGTATGGCGGATGAGAACAGCGACGTCTACCGGCATGGAGCGCGACAAAATATAACGGACAGTTTTGCTAGCGTTACCGAGGTAGACGCATTGATATAACAAAACAGATATAACGCAGGCTTTCAAACTTTATTAAGAAGCACAGTTCTCATACAAGTGGATCTTATTCTGTAATGTATGTATGTATGTATATAACGTTGAGTATTGTATTGTAAGTCCCAAAAGGTTTCACAAACACATTTATTATAATATTTATTTGATTGTCTGTTTGCCACATATGCCATTGTTAATAGGGTTTTCAAAAAGAAGCTTTGTTTTTCTCACCTCATAATCAAACATCCAAACCTCAACTGAACCTCTGAGTAATTTGTTGAGAGATGTTTGGATGGTCCAACAATTCATGAACACAGATGTACGTTTGTGGACCGTTTTATTTGACATTACATTGTAAACAAGTCTCAGCATGTCATCATTATTAATAATAATTAATAAAAAAGAAATTTTCGGACACATGCGATGTGAAAAAATATATATAGTTGTGTAAATGTAAAGCAGTCTGTTTTTATATTCGTGCTCTAAGCAGGAACATGAGAGACTGCAGTGAGGAGAATGACCATCTTCATGTGGCTGATATGTGGATCTGGAGAAAAAAATAAAGGTGAGTCAGTGACAACTAATAAAAGATGCATTCAGTGAAAACATAAAGGTATTTGAAAATAGCACTAGCACTGAACAGAAAACATGAAACATGACATCCTGAGCTCTGAACCTAAACTTCATCATGCACAGGCCAAACCTTTGGCATATCTGCATGTTCCTTATTTTCCTTGGATTTTCTTCTAGCTGAAAGGGCAAACAAAAGATAATTCCTGTTAGAAAGTTACCATATAATTTTATGCTTGGCAATAAATAGAAAATGTCATTTGTGACAGAATTTCCTTTTCTTCGCCCCAGCTAGATCACTTCTGCCTGTGCTGCTCATCATGGGAGAGAAGTCAGCAACAGTTACACTAACCTGCCGCAAGGAGCTGTTTGCTTGAGGTGCATGTTTCCAGTGCCTTTCTTTTCCAGCTTTCAATCTGTGGTAAACATTATCCAACTTAAATTCATAAGATGTAAACTGGGACATATTATAAAGACATCATATATATTTATCACAGGTTGCACAAAAATAACTTGTACTCTTTGACGCAAAAGATGAAATAAAAAGTTATTTCCACGTACAAAGTCCACATAGTACAGGCCAAATCTTTCGGACTAGCCCTCGTCCCATTCAAACTTGTCAAGCAATGACCAAGCTGTGTAGCCTTTCACATTCACTCCATCTTTAACCGCTGAATGAAAAAAAACAAGCAAACAAAAAGGTTCTTTTAAGTCGTTATATAGACTTTATTTATCAACGTATGAAGAGAATTATGATTTGGAGCTAGAACTTTTGTGCTTGGAAGGAAGCCTTTTTAATTTTTATAAATATCAGTCAGTCTGTAATCAAGTTTCCATAAATTTTGATTTGCATGTTCAGAATTTTTTTATGAATCAGTTGGAATTGCTCAATTTATCCTGTCTGTTCTAAGACATTGGTTCTCAATGTTTTTGATTAAAATCCCTCCCATTTGCCAACTCAATATTCATAGTCCATTCATAACCATTATAATGGTTAAGAGATTTCCTCTGATAATTCAATGACATTTATATGCATTTATATGACAATGATGACTGTTTTCAAATGTTTTTATTAACAGAAACAGAGAGTGTTGAAATGAATCAAACATGATTCTATAAGATTCAGTTTTTTTTATTTATAAAAATGTATTTGAGGGGAGAAAATAACTATGAGTTAAATTTGATAATTTCATTATGATTCCTTTTTGTATTTATGGCATCTTAATGACATTTTATATACTGATATACAGTACAGACCAAAAGTTTGGACACACCTTCTCATTCAAAGAGTTTTCTTTATTTTGATGACTATAAAATTGTCACGCTGAAGGCATCAAGAGCTATTTGACCAAGAAGAAGAGTGATGGGGTGCTGCGCCAGATGACCGGCCTCCACAGTCACCGGACCTGAACACAGTCGAGATGGTTTAGGGGTGAGCTGGACCACAGACAGAAGGCAAAAGGGCCAACAAGTGCTAAGCATCTCTCGGGGAACTCCTTCAAGACTTTTGGAAGACCATTTCAGGTGACTACCTCTTGAAGCTCATCAAGAGAATGCCAAGAGTGTTCAAAGCAGTAATCAAAGCAAAAGGTGGCTACTTTGAAGAACCTACAATATGACATATTTTCAGTTGTTTCACACTTTTTTGTTATGTATATAATTCCATATATAATTCCACATGTGTTCTTTCATAGTTTTGATGCCTTCAGTGTGAATCTACAATGTTCATATTCATGAAAATAAAGAAAACTCTTTGAATGAGAAGGTGTGTCCAAACTTTTGGTCTGTACTGTTTACACATACACACACTGGCCACTTTATTAGGTACACCTTGCTAGTACTGGGTTGGGAACCCCTTTTTGCCTTCAGAACTGCATTAATTCTTTGTGGCATAGATTCAATAATGTGTTGGAAACAGAGATTTTGGGCCATATTGACATGATAGCATCATTTACTTACTGCAGATTTGTCGGCTGCAATTTCCATGATGCAAATATCCCGTTCCACCACATCTCAAAGGTGCTCGATTGGATTGAGATATGGTGACTGTGGAGGCAATTTGAGTAAAATCAATTCATTGTCATGTTCAAGAAACCAGTCAGAGATTATTTGAGCTTTGTGACATGGTGCATTGTCCTGCTGGAAGTAACCATCGGAAAATGTTAACTGGCATAAAGTGATGGGCATGGTCAGCAACAATACTCAGGTAGGCTGTGGCATTTAAAATTTATGCCAAATTCTAACGAAACCATCTGAATGTTGCAACAGAAATCGAGAGTCAGACCAACGTTTTTCCAATGTTCTATTGTCCAGTTTTGGTGGGCCTGTGTGAATTGTAGCCTTTGTTTCCTGTTCTTAGCTGACAGGAGCGGGACCCAGCGTGGTCTTCTGCTGCTGTAGCCCACCAGAGATGGTATTCAGCATACCTTGGTTTCTATCATCTCTAATCAGTCTGCTCATTCTCCTCTGAACTCTGAAATCAACAGGTGTACCTAATAAAGTGGCCACTGAGTGTGTGTGTGTGTGTGTGTGTATAGATAGATAGATAATTAATAATTAATAATTCCTTACATTTATATAGCGCTTTTCTAGACACTTACATAGTCAGGGGGTATCTCCTCATCCACCACCAGTGTGCAGCATCCACCTGGATGATGCAACGGCAGCCATAGTGTGCCAGAACGCCCACCACACACCAGCTTACTGATGGAGAGGGGACGGAGTGATGAAGCCAATCAGCAGATATGGGGATTGTTAGGAGGCCATGATGGTCAGAGGCCAATGGGCGAATTGAGCCAGGATGCCGAGGTCACACCTCTACTCTTTCCGAAAGACATCCTGGGATTTTTAATGACCACAGAGAATCAGGACCTAGGTTTAACGTCTCATCCGAAGGATAGATAGATAGATAGATAGATAGATAGATAGATAGATAGATAGATAGATAGATAGATAGATAGAAACAGTCAGATATATATATATATATAGATAGATAGATAGATAGAAACAGTCAGATAGATAGATAGATAGAAACAGTCAGATAGATAGATAGATAGATAGATAGAAACAGTCAGATAGATAGATAGATAGAAACAGTCAGATAGATAGATATATAGATAGAAACAGTCAGATAGATAGATAGATAGATAGATAGATAGATAGATAGATAGATAGATAGAAACAGTCAGATAGATAGATAGATAGAAACAGTCAGATAGATAGATAGATAGATAGATAGAAACAGTCAGATAGATAGATAGATAGAAACAGTCAGATAGATAGATATATAGATAGAAACAGATAGATAGATAGAAACAGTCAGATAGATAGATAGATAGATAGATAGATAGATAGATAGAAACAGTCAGATAGATAGATAGATAGATAGATAGATAGATAGATAGATAGATAGATAGATAGATAGATAGATAGAAACAGTCAGATAGATAGATAGAAACAGTCAGATAGATAGATAGATAGATAGATAGATAGATAGATAGATAGATAGATAGATAGATAGATAGATAGATAGATAGATAGATAGATAGATAGATAGATAGATAGATAGATAGATAGATAGATAGATAAGCTTGTTCTGGCCTCCTTGTTGAGAACCCAAAACCATTTAAACATAGAAAGCATAAATTTCTATATTGATTCTGACCTTTGAGCATTTCATCGATGTAATCCCTCAAGTACTACAGTCTCCAGTCATCAGTCATCACACAGCTCCGTGCACATCATCTTCTCTGATACACCATTTCCTGTCACGTATATAGTGGGGTGTCCATACTGTGTCTAAGAATAAAAAGATTTGATCAGGCCACTGTGGGTCTACCAGCTCAGCCAGTCACAGTCAGTGAAGTAGCTTTTTCCACGGTTGGAAGGCAAGTTCTTTTGTGTGATATAGCACGTAGTGAAGTGACTGATGCCCAGGAAGTCACAAGTGTCTTCGACAAAACTTTTCTCATGAGGGCTGATAGTAGGCAGACGAGAGCTACTCAGGCCCTGCTGGGCACTCTTCCTACTTGCAGAAATGAATCACAGAAAAACTTATGTAATAATTGTAAATTATCATCAGCTAAATAAGCCTACCTGTATATATATATATATTTTTTATTTATTTATGGTTTGCTTGCCTATGTAGTCTTTCATTATTTGAGGATAGTCTCCATAGAAAAGTGGTGTGGCAAACTAACTCAAGTAGAACTGGACATATCTTTCAGCAGCTTCTATATCGCGCTGATTGCTGATGTCCACTGGTTCTCCCCAGTCAGCTGACAGGGAGAGGCCCACCATTCCTAAAATGGTAGAAACACTTCCAGTTTGGACCTTTGTGCCTTGAAAGGGTAAAAGTGGATTTCAATATCTGAAATTTGTCTACCTTTCTGTTTGTTATGCCACTGGGCATCGTATGTGTGCCAGATCTTAGCATGAGCCTGTCAGTGCAGCAGAGGATAAAAAAGAGCTTCATTTGACTGCCTGTGAATTTTTATCAGAAACAGTAATTTAAATAGTCAATAATATTCTCGGAATAGTTTTTTTTTTATCCCTAAATGCGTACTTATTTGCATTTTTTTTCTCCACTGCCCATAATAAGAACATTGCATTGCTAATTTAGCGTAATGATTGTTTCTGTAGCTCAATTATTATAGTCATTAGACCACAGTGGACTGCAGTGGATTTAATCACCTTAATGATGTTGTGGGCAGCATTATAGGCACCGATACCCCTCATCTTCAGACCAGGAGCATGTTCTCCAGTCTCATAGCCCTCCACTGCAACAGACTGGGAATATGGAAGGGTGTAAGAGTGGACTTTGAACCAGATAATAAACTGATTATTCTCATGTACGTCAAAGTAACTGTGAGATTGCATTTATTATTGTGGAATTTCTAGCAAAAGAACTGCATGAATATGAATTTTTAGAATTGTAAATGAAGCCAGAATTGTAATAGTTGATGCTTACAATCCTCACCCAAGGATTGTTGAAGGTGATCCAGTATTTGACTCTATTGCCAAATCTCTCAAAGCACAGGTTGGCAAAAACGTTGAAGAAGTTGACCATACTGGCATTTTGCAAACCTCCATATTTCTCCTCCAGAACCTGCAAAGGCACAGAAATTATTTTTTTAAAGTTAGATCAATTTTATGTAGACTCTTTTTAAACATATATACATGTATACATTATATGTACTCCAACATACTTATATACTTATAATACTTTTGAAAGAGAATTTGCTGCATCTGGTAAATAGGTAAAAACTCTACACAAGATCAGTATATCTGAATTCATACTACTTGAATTCATAAAAAGTAGGTGACAAGATCCTGAATAACCTACTACTTCTGACTAGATTCTAATTTGTGCATCCAGTGGACACTTTAATATCCTATAATGCCACGGGAGAGGAGTGAAGCAGTGACAGGGACAACATGGGTGGATGTAGTATGTCCAAATTTCATTCATACTTCTCATATTCATTCTATGTAGAACATAATTTTTTAAAGGTCATGAAGTCAGTTTTAAACCAAATGTAGAATCTACTGGACAGTAGGTACAGTATGTGATTTCAGACGCAGTCATTGTCTGCCTGTGTGCTGATTTTGTTTTACCTGAGGTAGAGCGTAACAATTGGTGTCATTCTGTTCTCCAGAAGCATATTAATTAGGTTATCATAGTGCTCTATCCCTTTCTCATTGATGTAGTCATCTAAAAAAAAAAAAGCAATCAGAAAAACTTTTGGTAATTACTTTATATATATTATTTATATATATTTGGCAGAAATAATTTGAATGACTTTTAATGCCGCTGGGCAGAATCCTTGGCCAGGAGATGGAAAAGAGATAGTGGTTCAGCTTCAGGTCTTTCATCAATGCAATATCATCCTAAAACATACATTTAAAAAATTGTCTTAGAACCAAAGCATCTATGTACATACACCATTACGCATTTCTGATCAAGAAATCATAGCACCTTATTTTATAATAGCCTTCACAGGAAGAGTCACCATTGTCATTCAGGTGAATTTTCTCTCTTTTGTGAGAAAACACATCCCATGCTCCTTCTGTTTGATATGACGAGCTGCCAGCGCCCCAAGATAATCCTGAAAATTTATGCATACACACTTTGCTATATATATATATATATATATATATATATATATATATATATATATATATATATATATATATATATATATATATATATATATATATATATATATATATAAAACTCTTGTGTATATGTGTTTGTAAATGCATTAATTATATAGAATCCTGAAAATGAATAATTTATCTAAAATAATATCAAATGCTACTGACATTCTTTGAAATATTTTATTTTGTGTTCAGCAGAAGAAAATAAATTCATACAGGTTTGTGACAGCTTGAGGGTGAGATGACAGTTTTTCATTTTTGAATGACTGAGTAAGACAGGTTTATTATTTACAGTGTTATTTACTTGTTTTATACTTTACATATTTTGTATATTCTACATTATATATCAGCTTATATATTACTGAATCAATATATTATTCTTTATATTTTCATATTTGCTGTTAAAGAACGCACTTCTATTTGCTGTTGTTTGTAAAAGTGTTATTTACTGTCATGAGTAATGCTTTACCTGAAGGAAATGTGCCATACTGAAATGATCCCACTTTGTTCTTGGTCCAGTCAAAGTCTTCACTTTCAAAAATGTGCATTGCCAAGAGAAGAATGTGGCATATCCTCAGCACACTGTAGCATCCTCAATTCTTAAATATGCATATATTGAGACACTTCAGGTCAGTTTTTCCAAAAAAAAAAAAAACCTTCCTCAGAGTGGTCAGCTTTCAAAGCATTCAAAGCTGAGGCATATCAATGATGCATCCCAAAGCTGTCACAGTCCATGTGCAATCAGCCGTAACTGCCCAAACCTGAATAAGATCAGACGAATTTACTCTCATTTCAGCCAGCTATAAGACAAACTGACACAAAAGGCTATCAGTGACAAAAAGTAAGTCAGTTTGTCAAGAGCTGCTAATACGAAAGACATCTCAGTAGGTTTTATCCAGAAGAGAGGAGATATAAGTTTGTATCTGAAGGAGAGAGGATGAGATGATGATTAAAACGCTCATTAAACCTCATTCACCCTCACAAAGCTGGCCAGTGCCTGTGTGCCCGTGAGCACAAAACAGCAGGGAAGCGTCGAGTAGATCTGAGCTCCATTCAGGAGCCACACACAGGCTCAAATACCCACTATTCAAATTCAGTGGGTTGAGAGGGGAAAAGTGCTGCTCCTGACACCTTTTATAGAACCGAACATTTGACTCTGTAAGCAAAAGTTGATGCTGGTGTGGGTGATAAACTTGCATTTTGGCGCCTCAAGGGGGAAATACAAATGTATGCTATGAAAAAGGGGAAAATGTTTGGATTTCAGCCAGCATTTCTGAACCAATTCTGTTTTTTAATAAAGGATGTATGTTAATAAATAAGTCAGCAAAAACTAATAAAATAAGAATTGGTTGTTTAGCTGTTAGGTGATGAGTTAGTAATTTTTTTTATAATGCATGTTATTTTATAGAGTGCAGAATGTAATATATAAAAGTAGAATCCAATTCCAACTGAACTAGGATAATAAATATAGATCAATATTATAGAAAATCATGGTTGGATCGATCTCTACAATACATATGTGTGGTTACTTGCTGGTAACATGAATACAAGTAAAACATGTACTGAAAAGAATGTTGAATCATTTCAGAAAGTGTTGACACTGCACTCTTTTACTAAATGTTCCTGTGTCGTGTGTTTAGGTGTGTATGAAGGAAAATGTATGTTAGTTTATCATGTTTACATGTGTTCTCTTGCATGTTCTACTGATGTGTCTTTAAGCCTTTACATGTGTGCATTTGAGTTTCTGTATGCACAAATAACTTAAGGCTTTTACAAAACATAGCATGCTGTGTGTGTTTAGCATATCAATACACAGACAGACTACAGAGAGAGCAGCAGAAAGAATATGAGCCTTCTAGCACTCCCTGTTTCTATGTACCTGCTGTATTTAAGGACCGTCTTAGTGGCCACCACGAGCTGACATAAACATCTTTACTGAGGTCCCCGAGCTAGCCAAAAAAAACAGGTATGTTTGCGGTGTGTTTGGACACCAAATGTTCGAGTTTCAATCAGATCTGCACCTCCCAAGAGGACTGTATTAATCACTGCAGAAAAAGGCAGACCAGCATCCATGAATCATTACAGATTTGCAAAAGATACTGTAGTAAATATATAGTTCCAACCATACCATTTAGACAGCCCTGAAATAACATACTGCTATGCTTTAAATGGAAAACTGAATTGTTCCACACATACATTTACACAAATATATATTTGCCTTGCTATGGAACAAATAAAATGTAACTATAATTTAAATGTTATATCATAAACATTTGGAAAGAAAATAAACCATTTATAAAGAATATCAAAAAGCTCACTTCTTTCAGATTTGATAGAAATAGTTTGATTGTTGATGTTTATGTTTGAAAATGTGCTAAGAGTATTTGACTTTTTCCCCTAGCAAGCTGGGGTCTGTGCTCCAACGTGCCTTCTACGGGTCCAGTGGGAGGGTAAGAGTTTCTTTTTGATAATTTATTCCTTAATAGTGACTCAGCATTGAGTTTGATGCTGATGAATAATATGTCAGTAGGGAATGTTCTGTTTGCTACTCTGTTTATTTCTTCTTATGCTGTTTTAGTGGTGTAAAAGAAAAAGAAAAAGAAAAAATAAAGGAAAATTTGCTGAAAAATTAGTTCGATTTTACTTCAGGGTTTCCGTATTGTCCCACAATTATGCATCATCATATTGTGCTTAGAAAATGAATGTGCATGTGTTTTTTTGTTTTTTTTTTAACATTAGTTTGTGTGTTTTCCAGGTGACCCTTTTCGAGCAGAGGAACTTTGCAGGTCGGCGACTGGACCTGACCTCTGACTGTCAGAAGTTGAGTGAAAAAAATTTTCCTGACAGATGCAACTCTGTCCAGGTGGAGAGTGGAGCGTGAGTACATGGTAGTTTTGTATCACGAGACCTTATATTAACATTTATAAATGCAGGATTACTGATTACTCCACATTGTGAGTCAGTCAATATTTTTATAGCTAAATTAAAACATTTTTGTTTTGTTAAATGTAATTCCATTTTGCCAAATAAAGCCCATTTAGATATGTTTTGCATTTCAACTGTGATATGTGCTCTTGTGTAGATGGGTGGCATATGAACATGAGAACTTCCGAGGACGTCAGTACCTGTGGGACATGTTTGACAGGGGGGAGTACAACTGCACTGATAGGTGGTGTGCTCAGGGGGACCACATCTCCTCTGTTCGTGCTGTGAAACAAGTGAGACACACATTTTACAAATGGAATTTCCACTGGTTGTAAAAAAAAGAAAAGAAACATATAATGGTCCAAAATCATGAATGCAAAAATTGTTTGTTTACCTGTATTTCGTGGTCTAGGACAATAACCCTCCTCCTGCTCAGCTGTTTGAGCGGGCAGGTTTCTCAGGCAAGAAGACAGAGCTTCATGATGACATCCCCAACCTGATGAGCCGTTACAGCCTTAACAGAGTGTCCTCCATCAGAGTAACGGGCGGAACGTGAGTACAGTTTCACTTAGGTTAAAATACTGAGCTATTTATTCAGTGTTGTGTGCATATTTTAGCAAAAATACATCAGTCACATTTCCCACCTCTCTCTCCTGACCACAGCTGGGTGGTGTACCAGGAGCCTAACTACAGAGGAGCCCATTACATCCTGGAGAAGAAGGACTACAACAGCTTCTCGGACTGGGGTGCCCAAAACAGCACCATTGGCTCAATTCGCCGTGTCTGCTTCAGCTAGAAAAATCTCCACATCTGTCAGCTCTTTGGACAAACAGTACACCAGCTGTGAGTGAAACAGAGGCACTATTTTAGTAATAAACTGATGAAAAAGACAAATAGTGTTGTTTGTGCTTAAGTTATCGAACAGGAACTACATAATTCATCAGGTATCTTAAAGATGAAAAGTTCTCCCAACGGTTCGGGAGAGTTTCAGATGCAAGAATGAGTGTTGTGTTGTCCTCTAGTGGTGAAACACATCACGCGCATTGGCGTTTCTGCAACGTCAGACCGTCTGGTATAATGTTACCTGGCATGTCACAGCCACCACCATCTTAAGATAGTCTTTTAGCACAGCTCCAGGATTGTTCCCAGGATATTACAGCACTGTTTCGTCCTGCCCTGATGGGATGCATCATTAGACACGGGATGCTAATAGGAGCTGTGATCTCACAGCTTTGCCCTCTCTTCTATGATCTGAATCCTTTAAAGAGCAGCTGTGGAGCTCATCTGTGTATATTTGAGCAAACGCTGAGGAATTCACACTGGCTTGAGCTCTGTGTTGGACTGACAGTCACGCTGTCGTGCTCTCTAAAGGCCGGTGAGGTATTTCTGTGGGTCGTGGGAGTAGCAGTTGCTGTGGCCATGTCGTGCCGATCTCTCTCACGGTCGCTCACCACAGCAGCCTGGAGGTACTCACCAGAGTAGACACAGCAGAGGGGTAGAAAGAACGCACACTGGTTTAGGATCATGTCTCACAGAGAAGGAAGTACAGGGAATGAGAGAGCCAAGAGTGAAAAGAGGTTTCTGTGATTATAAACAAATGTTTGACAACCATTATGTTAACCACTGGCATTTTATTTATTCTGTAAAACTAGTATTACAGCTATTAGTGCTGATTTTATCACTGTTATCACTGCTGTTGCTGCAGTTACTGTTGCACTTATACTATCTTGGTACATGAAAATGTTGCCCTGGGATTTGGAGTTATAAAAAATTAAAATCAAATAAAAAATCTAATTATTTACAGTGAGACAGGACTCTAGTGAAATAATATAATACAATAAATATTGTTACATTTGTAAAATGAATATCTTACCTAAGTGAATGGCAGAAAACAACTTGAAATAATGCTGAGATATACGAATATGAACTTCCGTTTTGTTGGTCTCACAAAATATTGCTATTTCAAGTAAAGGCTTTTATTTTGAACTTTCTATTTATTAAAGGATCCTGAAAAAAATGATCATGGTATAAATTACAGTTCAAATATTAAAATAGAAGAAAGTTATTTTAAACTGTAATAATATTTCACAATATTACTGTTTTACTGTATTTCTGATCAAATAAATGCAGTCTTGGTGTGTATAAGAGACTACCAACTTCTACCAACTTCAAACCTTTGAACAGCAGTGTATGTGTAAGCAATAGAAAATTATAGGCAAATACAGCTGTTTTGCTCTTACAATAAAAGCCTGTGATTTAAACAGAAGAAATAAGAATGCATACACAGTATGTTTTTTTTTTTGCTCAGGGCAGGAAGTCCATCACAAAACCTTTTTTCCCTCTCTGCCACACACACAAACAGTCATAGTCTGACCTTGAAGGTGGCATGGCCAGTTGAATGGGAAGGGTCCTATGTTTCTTTCCAGTAAGCCAGTTGGTCACAGATGAAATGGTAAACTTACTGACCACCCATACACAGCATTCCTCTTGCTTGAGTTCAATCCCACAAAAAAAAAAAAAAAAACATATATACATCCACACGGCAACACACAAGTCATGTTTTAACAATTAGAATTTGAATCCCTCTTTCTCTCAATGTGTTTATATGGAATGTACATTTACATTTTTAAACACCACACATTGGTTGTACTGCAAAAGCTGTTTGCCCTCTTTTCCTGTTCTTTCAGTGATTGTCTTTGCTGTAATCCATGAGCCAAACTTCACAGTCTTTGTGTTACATAATTTCAGTACGTGACAGAGGGCCAAACAAACACACACCTCAGAGTGCTGCACACCTTCGTGGCAGTTATTATCTCAGTCTGGTTTGGTTTCGTTCACACAGTATCACCGAGAGTTTAAATCCCTAGTTACTTCCTCATGAAACAGCCTCTATCCAAGTGTGACCCTCGATCTTCAGCAGTGTTACAGTGAAAACTCTGGGAAACTCCTCCAACTTGCTTTAGGCCCTTGTGGAAAAGTACATTGACACCAAAGAGGTTCAGTTGAATCATTGAGTTTAATACAAAATGAGGAAATATCATTAAAAATATGAGTGCATTTCAAAAAATATTCTGATGCTGCCAGTGTTGCAAACTGATATATTTATTAATATTTTTAGGTAAGCACTACTAAATTGAAGATAATGTAGGCCTAATGTTGTAGGTATCCTAGCATATGTCATACTATATATCCTGTGTGTTTTGACTCATTTGCAGGATAGCTATCACTCCATCAATGCAAAATGTTCTTGCTCTCAGCCATTTTGCTTGGTCTATGTTACAGAAAGATGATCTCACCAGAAAATACCCTGCGAGGCTTAAACGCAAACTCTTTCATGTCTGACAAGCTATTTCAGTATGATTATCAGGAAAATCTTGATGCTACATGCCGCTTTGCAGCGTGGCATCTCGTTTCAACATGTTTTTGGTCCTACAGTCAACAAAGAAGGGAAATGCCCCGGGAGACTGCATGCTCATGCTAATGGCATATCTATGTTTGAAGGAATTTCTCCATTATCTGATAACAATATCTGATATGAGGCGCCAAGAAAGGTTTAACTGGGGTATTTTTGTTACTAACATTTCCTTAATCGCTTTGATGAGAAAATTGGACATTTGAACACATTCTGAAGCTCGTCTTTATGAGGCTGTACTAAACTGTTGGCACAATTACAAGAGCTAGTTCTACTCAGCAGTTTTAATTATCTTCATGCACTTTCTTTAATCGAATGTTTTACTGAGAGCTCGAAAGCAGAAAAAGCTTGAAAAGCATAACAGTTTCCTGATACTTGTTACTATTCTGAAAGTAAATGCTGCCATGTGCCAATGCTGGCATCTTAACATCAGTTTGTGTTCTTTGCGTCAAGGCTCTTGTTTGGAATTTTAGGATAGAGACTTATGAACTCATGTCTAGGTGGAAACAGGGACAGCCAGAAGCTTTGACCACAGTCAATAACAAAGAGCTCTAGAACCTTTTATCTTTTGTCCAAGGCCCTGGTATGAACTCTAAGCTTGGACAGGCCACCTGTGATCCATAATTATCACCACTGCTTGCACACATGAACACTGGACCAATTAAGCATCCTGTGCACTCACCTCCATTCAGCCAGCACTAACAACTCTGACTCCCTCACTTCACTCTCGCTCATCAGTAATGGCTCTTTGAGAAAAGTGTGTGTGTGTGTATGAGCTGAGAGGTATTTAAAGGATTTAAAGCCAAGTAATTTCCTAAACAACACAATTCCTGCCATACAGATTAAAAATATATAATAATTGACAGAACTTTGAAATTGTGCCATGATTTATTAGATGTCCTTCAGGAATATTTCAGATATTTCAGGCCGTGATGATGCATTTCAACATTGTGCCCCAAATGACATACTACATAATATGCACTTTTACTATGCACTTTACCGTCTGACAGCCGTTGCTCTTATTGACTTATTGATATTGACAACAAGGGTGCAGACATATTGGACTCATGTTTACATGTCGTTCCAAAAAGCGTCTGCCTTATTGGTCGTGCTTCCCACACATGACACGAAGCCTAATCACTCATGATCTAAAAATGATTGGGCGAGTAAGGAAATGTTGCACACATTAAACACTTAAAAAAGTAAAAAGTAAACTGCAGGATTATACATGGAAAACATTTATTTTTTTTGTTCAAAACAAATAGATCTTTTTATTTTTATTAACTCAAGTAAATATGTCTTATCCATACGTATTATGTCACCTTTAACAAAACCCACTCATATTCTAGTAATCACTGATACAGATATAATGAGCTATATAAAATGTAATTTGTTTGAAGGAGTGAGACATCACATCAAAAATTGTGAGTGGGATTTGCAGCCTGTCGGTGTAGCGTCTGAGCTTTAACCCCACCTCTTGCATACAAGGCCACTGTCTGTTTCCAATTAAAAGTGGAGGCTGGAAAACAGACTTTTAGAAGGGCCCAAGCCTGTTTGGATGTTTACATTTCAGTCCTTCCCTTCAGCATGGAGGCAGAGCTGAAGAAAAAGCCCCCAAAACAGCAAGGAGTTTTTAAAGACACAGTAGGCCTACTCCTTTACCAGAGTCCTGGGCCACCCACTGAGCCCCTGTTCCTATCAAACACAGGCATGCCACAGCCCTCTTGCCTGGCTGCAGATATGCACTACCAAGTCATTGCAAAACCCTCCATAGCCCACTTATTTCACACCCAGGTTTTGCGTGTGTCTGATATGTTGTGAAAGCTGTTTTGGCATTTTGTAAAATTTTATGATAGTGCTACACATTCGTCCAACGCACAGTAAATTATAATATTATTAATAAACCCTACATTAACAGATTATGAAAACGTATTTAATTAATGCATTAATTTCATTAAATTGATTAGATAGGGTTTTGCGTTAGCAATGCCTCATTCTCCTATATAGCATAGGATAGCATAGCCTTTTAGAAAGAGAGCTTCAGACAGTCTCTGGCCTGCTCCAGAAATGCTTATAATGACCCCATTATGGGCATATAAATGTGGATGCTTAAATAAGTGCTGGTCTGCATTCACACGTTATTGCCGATCCCAGCTATGTGAGAGGGACCATGAAGCTGTAATCTAGAGCGTGTAAGTGTGTGTGTGGTGTGCCATTCAAGGGCTTAGGTAATAAAAACAAGCACAGTTCACCTCAGGCACTTGGAGTGACTTAAGATTTGCCAGTGCCACCATTTTATAGAAACAGAAATTGTTTCATAACTTCATAAAAATAAAAAATCTTAGTAATTTGTGGAGAATATTTTTCTATGAGCATATTTATGTTATTTTTTGCTTGTGTATGTGTCCATGTTAGAGAAGAGGAGGAGTGAAACATACAGTGGTTCATGCATGTGAACATAACAGCTTCTTTCATCTTTTAGTTAATAGATTTTGTCCTAGATGTGTGACGGTCCAAAACCATTTACTCTAGAGATAATAAAACTGGCCCGTCTGTCTGGACCAAGATTTCTTTTAGATAGATCACATTTGGATTTCATATAAAAACAGTCCTGAACTTACTGATAAAGCTTTATCTGTCACACTCCTCCCTGGGCCACCTGATGTATGTCTTTTCTTATCTCACATGGATGATAAATATATGATAGGCTACTGCTCTATGTCACGGATACAGGCAAAGGAAAAAAATGAAATGATAAAACAGAAATGCTTGAAGGAAAATAGTTCATAGAGAAGGATTTGTTTAGTTATGTGAGCTGTAGCAGAACGCAAACCTTGTGTTTGAGTTTATGTCTGTATTGACCAGGAAATATAATGCCCATTATGAACACCCACCAATATTAATGAACATAATAATTATTTTCTTATTCATCCATTTATTAATTAATTCATAAATGAATAAATAAACGTTATGCTGGGCAGCCTGTTCTCTGTTGTGATTGGTTGATTTGTGAGGCCCTAAATCTGGCAACTTCAAAAACAGTTGTTTTGTGCATGTTCTTCCTTAATACGAAGATGGATCAACTGTAAAGTGTTAACAGTGAAAGTATAGTTGTTGTTTATCAATTACTTCTGCTTGATTTGACCCATAATAAGTATTACATTGGTATATTCATTGGCGTATCATTGCTTTAACTTGAATAAAATTTGTTAATTTAGATGTTGTAACATGAAGTACATTTTTAAGTTAAATGTTCAACTTTTTGATGCTGGAACTTGTAACACTCACAAAGAAATCTGCAAATCTCTCTTTTGTATTAACAATTGCATTTAGTCATTTAGCAGACGCTTTTATCCAAAGCGGCTTACCAATGAGTACAATGGAAGCTATCAAAATCAACAAGAGAGCAATGATATATAAGTGCTATAACAAGTCTCAGTTAGCAGAAGTTAGCAGACATAACAGTGGTATGAAAAGCAATGTTTCTGAATGACAGAACCTAATGATGCCATGTAGACAGAGAAGAGAAGTGGTCCAAGAACTGAGCCCTGAGGCACCCCAGTAGTTAGATGTTGCAACTTGGACACCTTACCTCTCCAAGATACTTTGAAGGACCTATCTGATAGGTAAGACTCAAACCACTGGAGTGCGTTTCTTGAGATGCCCTTTGCCAGTAAGTTTGACAGGATATATATTATATTATTATTATATAAATTATATTATTATAATATATATTATATTATTATATCATATAGTATATTAATATATGATATATATTAATATTATATCAATATTATATCATATTATTTCACACGTTTCTGCCTCAAATGTTCTCTCTCTGCTCAGAGCCAGGCAAGGACAGGAAATTGAGTGCTGATCTGAACTGCAGAGCCACTCGCTTTAAAGTTAGGAGAAGAATCAAATGCAATTAATTGCGATATAAACCACGTTCTTAAAAAACACATCCTCTCCCTCTCTCCTTTTCTCACGGAGGGCTTACATTTTGTCCTCAAGAATTAGTGGGAGAGTCGTTGACTTGCCAAATGCTGGGAATTCAATATACAGTAATCAGGGAGAGATTTAGAAACAGTTGAATGAATCATGCCATAAAAACATCCTGCCCAGTCCTTCCACAAACATGCAGGTACACACAGACACACAAATTGCACGAATTCATTACCCAGAATACATATTCCTTACATGAAGTAACTTTCTCTTTGTCTTTACTTTAAGCGTTCTCAAATGGAGATGGAAATCTTCAGTCACAGAGAACTTGTTACTTAGAAAAATAATATAGAATGTGTATAGAAATATTCTGGTAAATAAAGGAGTGGAGAACTTCTTTAGGAGAGAACGAATGCAAAGTAGTCTTTTTCTCTGGCTCTCCTTTTATTCCCAACTTGGTTAAAGCATATTATGGACTGTTTGCATAATGTTGTTATATGATATTTTAGGATAATAATAACCTTATGTGTTAAAATTAGTTCCCAATAAACATTTAGGAAGACCATGTTTATTTAATCCTAACAATCTCTCAAATACACTTTCTTTTATGTTGTTATAATATAGATTGTTTTTTTTGGGGGGGGGGGGCAGTACTTTTTTTGCTGTTAAGCATAAATCTAATGAGAACACTTGAAAACAATTGGTTTGTAAAGATGTCTAGATAGTTTTACTGGAAACCAACAAATACTAAGGTTAAAATTATTTTGCAATAATAATCATAGTAACACAGTGTTGTTCTGTGAAGCATTCAGGATGTTGTGTGCTGTGATACTGTACACAAAAAGCGAGCTACACAGGATCAGTTTACTCACAGATCAATGTTCAGTCCAAAGACACTACAGCGGTTTAAGGGGTACTAAAATAGCGCCTTAGAATGCAGCCTTGAAAGTAGTTTTTGAGTAATTTAGCTTACATAATGAAGTTGGCAGTGATCATACAATAACATTTAAGTCACAAGAGGAGCAGAATACAGAAATGACCGAAAGCAGTGGGGAAAAAACTTATCTTATTTGTAGAGGATTTCAGTTCCTCTGTTTTTCCTGCTCCTGTGTCCAAATCAGAGCCAAAAACATACACGAAAACATACACACATTCTTGGTAAACTCATACTCAACATTACTTTCAAAGCAGAGGGTTCTTCCTGAAAGAAGTAGCTTTTCTCTTAAGTCTGTACAAACTCTGTCTCTCTTGCTTATCTTTGAGGAAAAGATCCTCTGACCTCTGGCCAGACTCACACGTTTCTCAGTCAGGTCTGTGTTTCCTCATCTTATAGTGTTGTGGATCTTGCTTATTCAAGGACAAAATACATGTGAGTTCAGCCAATCTATTGTTACTGGACCGAAGTTGAACTTCACATTAAGAGAGTTTTAGAGGCAGGGAAATGAGAAGAGCAAAACATTTATAATTGAATAATGTCATGTTTTGAATAAAACTGAACAGAATAACTTTGTGTTTAGAGTGAATAAGTAAAAAGTCTGACATACAATAACTTAAAGGGATACTCCTACCCAAAATGAAAGTTTTGTCACTTACTCCCATGTCGTTCCAAACCTGTAAATGCTTCGTTCGTTTTTTGGAACACAATTTAAGATATTTTGGATGAAAACCGGGATGCTAGAGACTGTCCCATAGACTGCCAAGTAAATAACAGTGTCAAGATCCAGAAAAATATAAAAAGCATCGTCAGAATAGTCCATCTGCCATCTATGAAGCAACGAGAAAACTTTTTGTATTCCACAAGGATGCGCTGTTTTCTTTCAAATCAAAGCATAAATGCACATAGAAACAGCACATCCTTGTGGCTGTGCTGACACAGAAGAGCGTAGGCAGCTTGAGTGATGTGGAGAGACACAGAGGAGACTGTTGACAAAAGAATTGTTGAATGAAGTCGTTATTTTTGTTCTCTTTGCTTACAAAAAGTATTCTGTTCACTTTATAATGATGGACGATTCTGACTATGCTTTTAATGCTTTTCTGGACCGTGACAGTGTGACTTACTTGGCAGTCTATGGGACAGTCTCAAGCCTCCCAATTCTCATCCAAAATATCTTAAATTGTGTTCCAAAGACGAACGAAGCCTTTATGGGTTTGTAACAACATGGGGCAAGTGATTAATGACAACATTTGTATTTTAGGGTGGAGTATCCCTTTAAAGAAAAGTGGGAAGTCAAGGGGGCACAAGGAGCAGAAACTCCCTATAGCAGTGCCTAATGAAAAGCACCAGCAGAGAGGACCTGTGCGTGTCTTGTCAGTTGAAAGTGAGACAAAGTATGTGTAGCTGTTCGGCCTGGGAGAACAAGTGTGTTTGTGTATGGAACAGAAGCCCTTATCTCCAGCCTGTACTGACGCCATAGTCTTCCTGTCTCGAATCTCCTCCATTGATTTACTCTCTCCTCTCTGCCTCTCCACCCCTTGCTCTCTCTATTTCTTTTTCTCAATCTCTTACTTAATTCAGCTCACCCCGAGGAGACTTGCTGGCCCCTGGAATGGTCTCTCTTCCCTTTTCCGTCCTCTTTCTCTCTCTCTGTCTCTCTCCTGGAGATTAGATGTAGCCTAGTCTTTGTAACCACTGACGTAAATACCGGTTGGCACAGATGCACGCAAAGTCTATTACTGCTGACGGGACACGCCTGTCTCTGGTTATGCAGGTTTACTGATGAACACAAACATTTGTAATCTCCATATCGCTCTGTCTGTGTTTGTGCATCTTTGTCTCTGTTTTTCTTTCTTTTTCCCCCTGATGCGTACTTGAATCTCTGCAGAGGTCCACAGTTGTACACGTTTTTACCTGTGTTATTGTAATCATTTAGTCTTGTGTGCCACTTTGAAGATAATAATTTTGAAATGACGAGGCACAAGATAACTTCATTTGCATCGACTGTGCTAGACCAAATGTAAAGGGAATTGCACGCTAAGTGAAGTAAACTCTTTGTTTGCTTGCACAAGTAAGAGTCTGAGCTCTATCTCTCTATATCGTCTAGAAGTTTATGGCCTGCTCTGTTGGCGCCAGGCGCTCTAAGACTAGACTTGACTACAATCAGCTACAGCAACAGAGTGGCCAGGTCTCGCTGAGGTTCTTCTCTCCCTTTCCTCTGTTTTAGTCTACTTCCTTCCTCAGGTTCTCAGATATTCCTCTTTTTGCTTGCAGAACAACAGGCATGCTTTAAAAGCACACAAAGTGAATGGAAGGGGTCAGCTTTAAACAGCAATGCAGAGACTGTTGTTCAATCAAAGAGGAAACAATCTTTGAATTACGTACTCTTCTGATATATTGTTTAGCTACAAGAATTAAATTGTATATGGTGGGTTGTTTGTTTTGGTGTTCTTTTAATGAATCTGGGTAAATGAAGACTTGCTCCCTTTGTGATGGTTTACATGCTTAAAACAGATCTTTTTCAGTGTAGATCATAGAGCTCCTGATTAAAGAACAGAATTTGCTGGTCTAGAGACTGTACGTTTTTATCAATTTTATATATATATATATATATATATATATATATATATATATATATATATATATATATATATATAATATTATATATATATATATATATGCATACATTGTATTTTAAATTAAAATAATAAAAAGTAAAAAAAGAAAAAATGACAGCCTGAGTTTATATAATAAACAGTTAGTTCCGGTTTGTTTTTTCAGTTGTGTTTTCTACAGGTACATCATTATGTCAGTTATGTCTTTAGGAGTGAGTCATTTGAATAATTCACTAAACTGATACATTCAAAAACAGACTTATTCAGAAGCAAAGCAAATGAATGTTTGTTTCCGAAAAGGCATCCTCAATGAGTTGGTACTTAATTTCAATAAGTACTTACTTAACGAGCGCTAAAAGAGTACATACTGTACAGCTAAATCTCCTTAAGTATGAGGTTCATCTATACATCATTGGCCATGTTCACGTCATGTGATCTTTGACATTATAAGCGCAACACCTTAAAAGATAAGATTGACAGGTTTAATTCATGTATATGTAAATATTTTTACGTTGATGAAATTTGCTCATTTTGTGCTCTTGTTGAAAGAAACAGCTGTTAAAAATATAAAAACTTAAATCCACTAAAAATGAATTGGTTATATAAGGTAACAATAAAAGGTATTGTTACCTTATATAACCAATTCATTTTTAGTGGATTTAAGTTTTTATATTTTTAACTCTACTAATATGACCCACAGTTTAACCCTTAAATATATTATTTTTTATTATGATAACACAAAATCGGTATCTCTTTATTTAATGTAAAACTGGCTTAAATCTCCTTTGTTTTCCTCTTTTTCTTGCTGAATTTAACTCCCATTCCTCAGGCTTATAAACAAAAACAACAACAATGCAGTTTTTTTTTTGGATGCACTGATTATATGAATATTATGATTATTTAAAGATATTTAAGCTTTTTTTCTGTGTATATAATCTCATATAATCTTCCTACTGTGATGTGCGCAAACCTATTATAGTTATGTTTTCTTGTTTTTTTTGTCATTATGATTGTTCATTGTTAAAGGTACAACCATCTCTCCCTGAGCTTGTATGTGATTATAAGTTCTGCAGTAATAATATTAAAAAAGAAGATAAGCAGGAGCAGATGCATAGCTCATAGCATCAGTAACAAGACATCCTTACCTAGAATGCTTTCCTTGGTGTTTGCACAAAGGAGTAATCTATCAGCCTCTTTAAAGATCTTGCTTTTGGAGAAGACTGATTATTTTATACTGGCAACAATTAATAGTTACTACTTAGAAATGAATTGTGGCAGAAGTGGTAAAGGGACAAAAGTTTAGCACGACTACGCCACCCTTGGTCTAGCCCAGGGGACATCTATTTAATAAATTTCCTCCTTTTTTAGGCAACACAGGTCATACACGATGTCATTGGAAAGAAGATGCAGATATACAAAAATAATTTTTATTACATTTAAAAAAAGGGGTTTTAAATCACACAAGGTAGAAAACAGTCGCTGAATGAAATGGTTCACATAACTGACTCAATTACAAACTTGAAGAAAATCAAACATTGGGCAACCTGGGTCATCAAGGACATCCAAAGTTCAAGGTTATAGGAACCGAGGCTTGACAGCAGGACAGAAGGCCACAATGGGCCTACACAGCAAACCACCTTTCACTTACACCTGTGACACATTCACACACATAAAAACACTCCAACCAGTACTCCTGACAGAAACACCATCACCAGGAATCATACTCCTGCCTTAAGCACTCAGCTCCTGTAACAATCAGAAATTAGGTTATACACTTGAAGGACAGCATCTATCACAGATGGATTATAATAAGGAGAGTTGTCCAGCCACAAATTTAAAAACATCCCCCAAAATAGCTAATAGATAAATATAGATAGAGAGATAAATCAATGATTGTGATTTACGACAACAAAAAGTAATCAAACAAAATGAAAACAAACTCGGAAACACTCTCAACACACTTTCACAATAAAAACTTCCAACGATTACCAAAGAAAAAGAGAAAAATTGAATAAACCAAGGAACAAACACACACACACACATGTTTGTTTTTGTGAAAAGTGAGGACATCCCATAGGTGTAATGGTTTTTATAATGTAGAAACTGTATATTCTATCGCCCTTCAACAACCCTACCCCTAACCCTAACCCTCACAGGAAACTGTGCATTTTTACTTAAAAAAAAAAAAAAAACTCATTCTGTATGATTTATAAAGCGTTTTGAAAAATGGGGACATGGCTTATGTCCTCATAAGTCACCCTCTCCTTGTAATACCTGTGTCATACCCATGTCATTATACAGAGTTGTGTCCTGATATGTCACAAAAACTAGAGCACACACACACACACACACACACACACGGATGATAGTTCCCACGTAGCCAGGAAGCAATGGGTTTGATGGAAGACAAACATGCATCCGTAATGGTATGTGAACTCCCGCACCAGTTGTGCTGAATTGGTCTCAAACCTCAACTGTGCTTAAATACAAAAGGACCGCTTTAACACAAGCAAATTCATAAAGATCACATGTTGCAACAGACTCACTTACCTGCAAACGGTCCACCCTAGCCAAATGCTAGCCACAGAGTTTCATTCAAAATGCCATTCTGGGGAACAACTAAATGTAAACACAGGAAGCAAGGGGCGGGACTCGTGATGCCATGGAACCTCACCCACAAATTTATCTGCCCAATGATAGGACAAGCAATGAACAATCAGCCAACCAAATGCAAGCAAGAAGGGCTACAATCTACCTCCCGCTTCTGCATTGTCGCTCCGACGATGGATAAACATTACCTTCTCAGTTCCAAGGCCTAAACAATACCGAAACGGTCCTAAATGTCCCCACCAACAGCTCACCTTCATTACCCACCCCTCTTGCAGCCCATATTGGGATGTGACCAGCTGTAGCTCGCCCAGACTTTGGGTACTACTCCACCCTCGGACAAATTTTCTGGCAGTTGGGCAACCTCCTTTTCAAGAGGCTGACTCATCTGCAGCTGGAGAAGTTTCTGAAATCACAACCCACAAATCCCCATTCTCAGACTCCTCTGAACCCTCCTCATTTAAGGTGACACCACTTTGACTACTGGTCTATGAGAGGGTACATGGCCAGGAATGTCCTGTATTCGAGCCTTCAACATGGAGCGGTGCACCTGCCTCACCTTATCCAAAGCATCCACAGGGGCAATAGAATAAACTGAACTTCCTTTTTAGGGGCCTTCACCACCTGATACACGACTGGGCTCCACAGGTCACAGATCTTTGTTCGACCTTTCACCCCGACATGCCGGAGATATACTGGTTGACCCTCCCCCAGTGGTGTATGCCGGACGTGAATCATGTTGTGCTTTACGGCGCTCTGCAGTGACTCTAAGGTGCTCCCGTGCTCCTTTCAAAAGCTAATCGGGTTTGATGCTCGATAACCCACTCATGCACACTTCCTGCAGTCATCTCCTCAACTCTACCTAATAAAAAATCAACTGGCAAACGAGGCTCTTGACCAAGCATTCAAATAGTATGGCGACTCGCCAGTTGATTGATGGGCAGTGGTATTGAAGCTAAATAGTACCTGTGGCAGACATAATGCCCAATCCCGCTTACTTGAAGGAGGCAGAGTGCCCAAAAGGTTGTGTAAGGTTCTACTGAACCGTTTGCACTGGCCATTCCCTGCAGGATGGTAGGGGCGGGACTCGTTGATGCCATGGTACCTCACTCCCGAATTAATACCGTTTGCTCACTGCCCAATGATAGGACAAGCAATGAACAATCAGCAAAACAAATGCTAGCAGGAAGGGCTTCACTCGTCCTGCTACATTAAGATTACCCCAGAATGAATTACTAGGCCCACACAAAACAATTATGAACAATAACAATGATAAATGCTGACCAATAAATAACTATACCATGTATTATATATACTATGTTATGTGTGTGTGTGTTTGTGTGTGTGTGTGTGTGTGTGTGTGTATATATATACATATATATCTTTAATAATTAGTGATTCAAAATCTTTTATTTTATTTAGTAAAACAAGAAAATTTGTATTTGTTTTGTCATATGACATGCAAGACTACACATTAGACAAATGCAGCCAAGGTGAATACATCTACATTTTTAGTCAAGTAATGAATTAATTTTATAAGTTAATCAAACAACTATATTTTATTCACAGACAGCAACAGGAAACATGAATAAATGAGTAAAAAATAAATAAAAGTAACCATGATAATAAATAAATACACGTCAAAGAAACACAAGGAACAAAGCTTTATTAAAAAATGTTCTAACAATGATGTACATACAGGCGGTGAACCCACATCCTACTGTGCATCTCAAACACAGCTGTGCCAATTCTTCAGCTTTATTCTGATAAAGGCAGCTGCCCACCATGCCCTCCTTTCACCTGTCTCTGACGTCCACCCACGTCCCTCATTGCTGCAGTCAGACTGAATCTGATCATGGATGGGAAAGGGACATCGAGGCTATCCTTGCCTGAGTGCACAGAGGAGGATGAGGATGACCATGATGATGCCCCTGAACCACACAATCTTGAACAAGAGTGAAAGAACATGTGTGGGACAGTCTAGGTGCTGCGGTGTCTGCTCCAAACATTCATGTGTCTGCTCTCCAGGCATTTTCATATTTTTTGTCATTGATACAATTCTTCTTTCACTGTCAACCAGTGTGTCCTCGAGCAAGGCTCTTTTCTCCAGGTTGCTGCAGTGGCAGTTGTGGGGTCCCTGTAATAAGAGCACTGTAAGTCACTTTGCATGAAAGCATCTGCCAAATGCAGAAAGGTAAATTGGATTTTTGTTAAATCTGTTTTATGTCTTGGCACAAACGCACAATAAAGCTGACTTATTTCTTAAAAGTTTTCTTTAAGGTACTACTATAATATAAGTGCTTGCCTTCATTTCATACCATTTCTATTGGGGGTTTTTAAATTGGTCAGTTCACCCAAAACCTATCATCAGTCATTTTAATAGCACAATGTCTTTGATTTCTGTATAGAAGTAACAATAATGATCTTACTTTATATTTTTTGATTCAGGTTTTCTTCATTTTTTCCCCCACAAATGCTGGCCGTCATCTTTCCTTGCAGGTACTGCTCCACCACAAAGATCTGCAGCAAATGCACAGAAATCAAGAATTCAGAAAAGTGATGTGATAGCTCTCTTTGAAATTACAGTAATACAAATAAACTGTAACATAATTAAGATTTAAAAGATGTTTTATTGATGTCCTGTAGTGTACTTACTGAGAGCCTTCGATGGCAGCATTCCTTCATCAGTCACTCTGCAGTGGATAACACACGTGTGTTCTCATCTGTCCCTGTAACATCCAGACAAGAGGCAGTCTCCTCTGTAATTTATCTTTTCAATATTACATTTACATGTTGAGGTAGTTGCTTATGTGTTTTGCTTTTTATCCAACAGAAATGTTCCTCGGTTTATCAACAATACTAAAGGACAAATTAAATAGATAACTCATGTTTAATTACTTTATGTAGATTCATCTGTTCATTTAGATTACTTACATTCATCTAAAGCAGTGTTGACAACAGTGAATAACACACATAAAACAGGACATTTAGTAGTCGTCTTTAAAATGTATATGGTTTATGTAAATTAACTTTTATGGACAGAGCTAATAATGAACAGCTGTAATATGTATTATAAACAAAGATGAATAACTGCTGTAAATAGATGTATTGTTCATCGTTAATGTTAGTTAATATTGTCAGCTACAGAAAATATATTTAAAGTAAATATTTCCTTACAGTATAAGTACTGTATAATAATACAATTTCCAGAGGAGTAGAGGATTCTGCTTTTGTTAAAAGATATTCAGATATTTTTTCATATGCCACACATCCCTTGCCACGTAGAAGCATCACATTTACACAGCAGACATTCATTTAGGTCTCTGGCTGTCTCCTTGTCTTCACCATAAATGAGGTTTCCTTGCCGAAACTCTGTTTTTGACCACCAGAACCTTCCACAGGAGACAGATTACACTAATGTCTGTCTGTGGCTACGACTTCCTGCTACCATCGGCCACACCAGCAAATCAGGTCCTTACCACACAGCTTATTTACATTGTCTAATCATGCATTCAATTGGAGATGGTTTCATCAGCTTATGCAATCTCAGCTCAACTCGCTTCAGCCTATATTAGTTGTACTTGTGTCATCTGAATGTATTTGTTTTTGTCTCTAGAGCATTTTGGCAGTATTCATGGAATTAGCGCCATCCAGTATGTATGGACCTGAGGAAAGGCCTTAAGGGATGTGTGAGCACTGTCTTTTTCCAAAGCAAAGAGGGGTATATATATATATATATATATATATTATATATAATATATATATTATATTATATATGACTCAACCTATGCATAGCTTAATAAAAATCCAAATTTAAGATGAACATTTCAGATGGCACTTAGAGGCTTTTGCATCTGAACTCTTCATATATATATATATATATATATATATATATATATAATAGTGCAAACATTGCACAACAGTTAAATTGTAGTGTTGTAGTAGTACTAGTATTTTTATAAAATTTATATAAAAAAAGCTAAATGAATTTATAATGCATTGATTTTTGTTGTTGTTAATATTGTGATATTATTTAATTAACACACGCACAGGTACATGTTGCTCCTTTAAGAGTTCGGAAACTTGATACTGTGTTTGCGCAACAATCAGCGCGGCTCGCAGCCGCCAAAGTGTCTAGACGAGCACATGATGGGAATCAACCAATGGCTCCACCGCTCTCCTCAGGGGCCCCGTGTGTGTGTGTTTCTGACGAAGAAAGAGGGTGAAACGGCGAAAGACCATCGAAGAATCCCATTAGCCTCGCTCGAAACACGGAACGAAGCATCAAGACATCCTACGTCCGCTTATCCACCCGTATCGACCACTTTGCCGTCGCAACACAATCATTTTCTTCCGCGAGGAGCGCGTGGAACCTGAATAAGGATTATAGTGAAATCCATTCATGTGTTCAGCGTCATTAAACTGCTGAAGAAGGTTTGCTTGAAAAAAAAAGGTTCTTTTTCGGAGATTATCAAAGTTATTTTTCTGCATGTCGTGCATTTCGTGTTGTTCAACAAGAAGTTTCTCATATTGTTGGGGAATGTTTACAGACTGGATGCACCGCTCCTCATGTAGTGCCCTATCATTATTCTAGCCATCCATTTGCTACAGTGCTGATATATTGTAGCAGTGGAGTCTAATGTTGGGCTTTGCTCAGGCTCTGCTTGGCTGTGCATGTGAGCACAGATCATTGATGTCGGACAGCGAGCGCACGAGCGTTTGGAGTCTCAGCGGTTCTGACCAAACATTGGAAAAACGGATGCAAACTGTTTAAGTTGTCGTATGTTCAGGACGAGACGCACGGGTCTGGTTCGGCGACTCTGGAGAAGCCGTTTGGTCACAGCAGGTAACGAAAGTTGCGATGGTGGTCCGGATAACTGGAGTGACAGCAACCCGGAGAAAATCCCAGAACGGAATACGCACAGGGAAACTATGCGGGCTCGTGCAGCAAACGCGTAGAGGAACCGGGATCCTTATTGATCATGATGGACCCTCAACGAGGGGAGCGAGTGCAGGACGGTAACATGCTGTTTGTTTAGAAACCTCCCCAGAGGCAAAAACAGACTTGCCTGTCGCCTAGAACATAGGGACCACAACAACTACAGCAGTCTGAGTGGCAGGGAACGAACAAATGGTGCCGCGACCGAGCAAGAACTCAAGAAGTGCACTTATGCGTTTCTCAAAAAGTTGAAGGAGAAGTCTCTGGATGTTTTACTGGAAGTTGTGGAGTCTCAAGGCGGGATGCCAAGTGAATGTGTTCTGGTTTCACAGACTGAAGTGCGAATTGGAGGTCAGCTGGTGTCTCCACAGTACCTGCTGTGTCGACTCTTCCGCTGGCCGGACCTGCAGCTCTCCTCTGTCCTCAAACCGCTCTGTCACTGTCAGAGCTTCAGGACAGAGGACAGCCAGACCCTCTGCTGCAACCCCCATCACTACAGCCGTGTCTGCGGACCAGTCAAGGATGGTAAGGAAACCTCTAAATGTTTTTAGTCAAGGGTTTAATGACTGTGCTGTTCGTTTGAAGTGTGTTTTCATCCCTGCTGAAAAAAGCAGAACTTGTTTGCTGGTCTTAGTTGGTCTCCCAACCAATCCAGGTTGGTCTTTTTGATGCTTCTAGAGGGGTTTTGGATAGAGAGGGGAGTTGGGACAGTGATACTCCTGTTCAGGAAGCGGAATTCCCAACTAGAATCCCTCTGGGATTCTCAATTTCTCTGCTCCCTCCCTATTCACAAAAACACTACCCTAACATTGTGTTTAAATGAACTGTTGTAGATAAAGAACTGAATTATTGAAAAATTGAAGAGGGTCAAGAAAAAATACACACTTTAAAAAATGCAACATGCTGGTTTAGTGACTGCACAACATCAAAAATAAATGTCTAAAGCAGTATGAATTGCACTATAGTCCTACAAGAGCCCTTGACATGGATACAAAATGACAATACAGTCCATTAGCACCAACACTAATATTCAGTGGTTAACCGTTTTGATATATTAAGTGTTTTTCATGAAGATTTCATTCTCTGCATTAGCAAAATTGCAGTGTTTGGATAGAGAGGGGAGTTGGGACAGTGATACTCCTGTTAGGAAGCGGAATTCCCAACTAGAATCCCTCTGGGATTCTCAATTCTCTGCTCCCTCCCTATTCACAAAAACACTACACTAACATTGTGTTTAAATAAACTGTTGTAGATAAAGAACTGAATTATTGAAAAATTGAAGAGGTCAAGAAAAAATACACACTTTAAAAAATGCAACATGCTGTTTTAGTGACTGCACAACATCAAAAATAAATGTCTAAAGCAATATGAATTGCACTATAGTCCTACAAGAGCCCTTGACATGGATACAAAATGACAACACAGTCCATTAGCACCAACACTAATATTCAGTGGTTAATCGTTTTGATATATTAAGTGTTTTTCATGAAGATTTTCATTCTCTGCATTAGCCTAATTGCAGTGTTTCCACCAGCTGTAATAATGTGATGTCAGAACAAGGTCACTTTTAATTGGATTCCATGCATTGTTGGCACATAAACGACACATCCATTTGTCTTTTTTGATGGATGCTCTTCTTCACCTGTAATTTCCATTCCAGCCGGGAACATTCTCATTTGCTGTAGAAATGCTGTGCCAAATGCTGTCACAGTATTATATCTCTAGGTTAAGGGTCTGGTCTTATAGCCTTGAAAAGTCAGAGATGTGCTCCGTTTTAGAGGGATGCTTAGTTAAAAGAAAAATCTAACTCAGTTCTCTCTATTTTCAGACACACCTCCTCCTCCCTACTCCCATATCTCCCCCTTACAAGAACATAAGCCACTGAGTAAGTCATTTTGTCTTTCTTAGTTCATTTAATAAGCAAATATTCCTTGAAATAAAGTATGTTGTTTTAACCTTGTGTATCATGTATTTTAACAGCAGTAAAATGGAGAAATATATATATATATATATATATATATATATATAATATATATATATATATATATATATAATATATATATTTTTTAATCTTGTCATTTTGCAGATTCTTCCCTCCCAGTGATGCCTTACGTAGAAATGGAAGCCACACGTTCACTTGGTGGCATGTCACAGGACTATTCAGGTTGGTGTGCAAGTCTTAAGTAATTGAATGCATTTAAAAGGGGGTAAAGTGTGTTTCAGTAACTACTGCCTTTATTCAACTTGAATATCAAATGGCTTATACTTAAGCTACACTTAAAATGTTGCATAAGATTTCTTTCAAATAAATGCTGTTCTTTTGAACATTCTGTTCATCAAAGAATCCGAAGAAAAATAAATCAGTTTCCACAAAAATATTATCCAGCACAACCATTTTAAGTATTAATAATAATAATAATAATAATAATAAGCACTAAATTTAATACTGCTGAAAATTAAACTTTGCCATCACAGGAATACAATTAAATATATTAAACTTTAAATGCTTAGAAATCATTTTAAGTATATAAAAATAGTTTCCAGTTGTAATGATATTTCACAGTAGTTCTGTTTTTACTGTACTTTTGATAAAAAAAGGCTTGGTTGGCATAAGAAACTTCTTTCAAAAAAAAAAAAAAAAACATCTTAACTACTCCAGTCTCTTGTTTATATATATATGTTAGTGTGTATACTGAATGTGATGCTTTGGTTCAGACTTGTGGTTGCAACTGTATGTTTTCAAATAGTTAGCTTAGCCATGCTATATTTTTTTAGCATTTATTCAGCTAAGCATTCCTCTCTCTATCATACATACAGACATTCACATCTGAACATAAACTCGCAGTGCTTATTTGATGGTTCTTGAAACTTCTTAGACGTCATCCAGCAACTTTTCAGCGCTGAGTCAAAATTAGATTATGGGCAACAATGGGCAGTTTTGTCAGGATGCTCACTGGGGGACTCAGGGCCTCCTGAGCTCTTATCAGCACTGTGCCATGTTATTATTACCCAGAATATAGAGCTCTGAAGACAAGGAACGAGATCCTCTTTTGGTGTGTCACATATGTTCTTTCCTCCATTATTTTCATGTTTTCGCTTCCTGCTGAGTTTTGCAATGCAAGCCCTGGCACAGCAGCCAGTTGCATTTTAAAATAAGGTTTAAATTACAGGCTTGACTGTGGCTTCCCCTCTTCCTGACAGAGCGCAGGCCAACACGCAATTTAACTAATGAAATCCTGCCTGTCTCTGCAGAGATTCTTTACAGATGTTGACAAAGAACCGACTCTAGAAGTTGTTGGAAAATTATTTTGCCCCTGTTTTTTAAGGGACATGTATATTAAGGCTTTTTAGATTGTTAGGTTTTCGGCTGATTTATTGTAATTGCATTTATACACGATTGCATGCGTCTGTCTGCATATTACTCTCAGTTTCTCCTCAGTATTGTGACAGGGAGAAATCATTTTGCTTTTTCATTCCGGCACAAGCTGTTAGCTTCATCTTAGATAGGGATCAATATGCAGTCAACCACAAATTCATCATCCAGAGGAATGAGCAAACAAATGACTGGCAAAAAAGATTTGTCCTTCAGTATAAGGAAGTGTGTATGTTTGCCTAATTCCCATGTATTATGTCACTAAAAATGAAGGATATGGGATTGTTCATCCAAAATGAGAATTCTATCATCATTTAATCACCTTCATGTCATTCCAGCCCTGTATGACTTACTGTCTTCTTTTTTTAAAGCACAAATGAGTTATGTTTTGACTGCAGTGTCTGTACAATATCCAATATCCAAAACAACATTGGACCCCACTGACATTCACCTGTATGGATTTAAAGACACACAATTATTGTTCATGATGATGATGATGATAGTGAACTGTTATTTTAGAATAAAGAAAGAATGACTGCTGCTATTGTTCTAGAGTTGTGAAAATACTACTGTAGCAGTGTTCTCTGGCAGTTCTCATGGTGGCATTTCCATTATCACCCCTCTAAGCTCCCCCCACCATTCACTGGCCCTGTGGAAGGGTCTAATATGTGGAGGGAGATATAATATTTGGCACAGCAGGACAGACAAGACTCCTTCCTCTCCTTCCCCCTCTCATTTTGTGGTGTTGGTTTAGGCTAGGCACACAAGCGCCAAGAATGCTATTGCAGGGACTAACAACTGCGCATGCAAAACAGAACAACTCACTAAAGGAGAGGTTGAAAGTTCCTAAACGTTGTCATAACATTGGCATTTCTTACAGGATTAAACTAGGCTGCAGATATGTGATTTGGTTGTCTTTGCATACGATTGGATTAAGTTAAATATGAAAATTAAACAATGAGGCACTCTATGAAAAGCAGATGAAAAGATGACTTCTGATAAGTCTTTTGCAATGTTTTCCTATTTAGCACAGTTTTTCCATTGTATGTATTTCAAATCCAGGAAGAAAGTTTGTGGGCACATACTGAGTGAGCGGCCAGAGAATCGGAGATAATGATCATTTATTTCAATAACAAAATTTACTTCATCAACAGTGTGTCCTCTTCTGTCTGTTTGGACTGCAGAGGGTTGAGACTGAGCAGAATGAGGTCACAGGCCCAGGACTTTAGATCTTCTCCCTCAATAGAGCCTGTGAAGCAAAATAATGCCATCAGTCTGTGTTTGAGTTAATCAGACTGGATAGGCTGGCGGCTGGGGGGTTAGGGGGTCGCGAGCCTTCACTGAGTGGTCAGAGAGCTGAATGCTGGCCCTCGGAGGGGGAGAGGGGGCCCCAGTCGGCCCCGAGCAGGGAGAGAGGAATGCTGAGGCAGGAGTGGGGGGTGTTAGAGTCAGAGATGACAGATTTGGGCCTGTTAGTGGGGGTCGTTGCTTCTTCAGTTTCGAATCCTCTCCTGATAGGATTGGAGATTTAAAGAATAATATGTACTCTGTACCATCAAAAAGAATAAGAGAGGTGAAGTGAAGAGGTGAGAGTGGTCAAAACATTGACTTTACTTGTCATGACAACACATTACTGTAGAAAGTGGCTTTCAGAAACACCAAACCTCATGTCACTTTACACACAAAAAAGTTTAAAAATAGTTATATTAAATAAGTGTTATTCAATTCTTTAATTTAATAGGGACAATGCACATTAATGAAAATCTGCATAAAAAAGGTAAATATCCCAGATTACAGGAACATTGCTGTATTCATTGTTATCCAGCTTTATAGTAATATCAACAACAACCGCAATAATAGCAATTATATATTTCCAGTTTATTTTTTAAACTAATCATCCACAAACTAGTTCAAAAAAAGAAATGAAATATTTAGAACATTTTGAAATGAATAACATTTTAATATTAATTGTATTTATTTGGAAAAATGTTTATTAATTTATTAGATTAATTAGTTTTTTTAATAAGGACAATGCACGTTAGTATATCATCAAAATATAAACATGCCAGATTATAGCGACATTGCTAAAAAGATTTCTATCCAGTATTATAGTAATATTAACAATGACAATTTATAATTATTATGTTTTTGTCTTTATATCAGTCATTATTAAAGATAAATAAATAACTGAAACAATTTGTATGATTTTACAACAAATAGATTTCAATAATTTTTCCAACTAAATGGAAAAATTATTGTAGAAGCTCTTTTATTTGAAAAAGTATAATTATCTAAATATTTGTTGTATGTGTTTTGCATACTTTGGTTAGTGCATATTTTTTTAATTCAAGTTTCTTATGTTTTACAGTTTTTTTTTTTCTTTCACAGATGTCAATATGTCTTCCTCCTCCATGGCTCAGAATCACTGGTGTAACGTGGCATACTGGGAGCTTCGTACACGCGTGGGCCGTCTGTATCCAGTTCATGACCCCTCTCTTAGCATCTTCTATGACCTACCTCAGGGTACAGGCTTGTGCTTGGGCCTGCTCCCCCCCTCTCTGCGTTCCACCTCCGTCCAGCGCACACGTGGCAAGATCGGACACGGCATCCTCCTCAGCAAAGAGCCCGATGGAGTATGGGCCTACAACCGCAGTCAGCACCCTATATTTGTGAATTCCCCCACTCTGGAACATCACCCCCACCTGAGTTTGACTGTGAGGAGAGTCATGCCAGGCTACTCCATAAAAGTTTTTGACTATGAGAGATCGTGCCAAATTCAACCTCCCAGTGATTTGATGCACATGGAAGGACCATATGACCCGAACAGTGTGAGGATCAGTTTTGCCAAGGGCTGGGGACCATGCTACTCAAGACAGTTTATTACATCATGCCCATGCTGGTTAGAGATTTTACTGAACAATCACAGATAACGCATACATATCAACAAATGCAGACATATATATCGCTCTTACCATACCCTGCACAAACGTTCAGACACCCGCTGCCACAATCCCAAAAGTAATCTATCTAAATTTAATATAAAGTTTTATATAAACATATTATATGGAAATACTTGTAAATACTGAGTCATTTTTACAACATAATTATTTATGTATGATGCAATGTCTATGGATGGACAGAGTAAATAAAAACCAGAAATGCTCTTCAGAGTTCTGTGTGTTACAATGTGCCATTTTTTTAATTTATGTTGATTCTTGTATTATCGTACATTGATTTTATATACTGTATGGGTGCCTGCAGGATTTCATTTGAGGGTTTGCACAGAAATAAAGTTTTTCCCCCTCAAAAACAACACTAAAAAGATTCAAAAATCAATATACTGTATGCACATTAAAAATGCTTTAAAGACTAAAGATGGCAAAAAGCAACAATCAAAGACATCCATCGAGCACATGTTTGGTCCAAACAAATGCCAATAGACTGAAATCAATCGCGTTTGAAAGAACTGACTCGGAACAACGATTAAATCACGAATGACTTGCATCGCTGGTTCAGATGCCAGATGTATAGGTAAGATGACAACCCCCCCCCCCCTTAATTTTTCCTGTTAACTACAGATGGAGACAAAACTCACTTCAGCATATTTATAAATTATCTGTTTACTAATTCATGTTCACATTTCGTTCACGAGTCGTTAACATTGATCATTTGACGTTTTATGTCTGTTTTTGATGGCTGTTCACAATATCAAGAGACAAGCAAAAATTTGACCTCTATTTTAATTTTATCTTTATTATCAATGCTAAGATTACAGTCATGAGTCTTTTGTCTTTGATGACAGAAGTTTAATGTTTGACCGACTTCATGAATAAAACTATAGAAATGTTATGGCATATCAAAAAGTCCTCTGTGAAATATGAATCAAGGTTGTTATCTAAGGATATTTTCAAATGGCTCCAAAGTTTAACTACTTAATTCGTCATTAGAGCGGGCCATGTATTCTTCAAACCATCTAAAAAAACCCTCTGCTAGTTTTTAAGGAGAATTAAATGTTTTTATTCCATTTTTGAAAGTTCAAAGTGACCATTACTTTGCTCACACATCACATTAAGTGTCACAGCTCTCTGTTTCCACTGTTGCAATGGATTGGGGTTCAGGGAGGCTTTCTTTTCGTGCCGTTGTTTGTTCTAGAGGGCGACCGCGTAGCGGCTAGCTTACTCAGCAGTCTGCCTGGCCCCACCTCATCCTTTTTAAACCAGGACTCCCAGAAAGCAACATAGACATTATCCCTGCGCCACACTGCCATGGGCGCCCGGCTCCAGACACGTTCTTCAGCTCTGTGAACACCATATTATGATTGTGGAGACAGAAGAGGAAAAAAGCACCTTTGAACATTTGTGTCTGTGCAGGGAAACGGAAAAGTAAAAAAGCCAAAAGCATTTGCATTTAGCTTGTTTGTCTGCTTTCTGTCAGGATTTGAATAGATTCAACTTTTGAAATCAACATTGCATTCTCAGGGTTTCTCAACAGTTAACGTGATTCTGCATAAAATGGCAATAATATTGTCTGTTCTCCTTTATGCATGAATCTCTAATTGATCTCATTTGTCACATTCTCGAAGCAGGATCTCTGGCTCTCAGCTGTGTTTCTGCGTGAGGTTTCTGGCCATGGTGTTTTTAACTCCATGGTGGGCTGACCTCACGGTGAACTAGATTCTGAGTGTGTGGTGATTTTGGCTCAGCCAGTGCTGCTCTGATTTGGTTTCAACCGCACCAGATCACACGTGCAACCTGCAAAGAATTAACTCTAATATTTGCCATTTGCATATGTAAACAGAACTGATATTCCCAGAGAATGATCTATACACTGATTGAACAACGACATGCTGTAAAATCAAACAATTGCCTTTCTTTGAGAATATTCTAATATAATTAACTTTTGTATCTCATGAATTTCAAAACTTCTGTTGTTAGACTAACAGTGAGTGCAGCAGCCACCAGTTTGAGTGACTCTGGATTTCATTTGTACATGACAAACACCACCTTTTATGAAAAAAGATAATCATTTTGGGGTGAATTTAAGGTAATACTCAAATTAATGAATGCGTGATTATTAAATCACCATTGCAAAGTTTGTAAAGTTATTGCTTATTGAATGCATGGATTCAAAAAGCCTTCCTGACTAAGGCTTGAAAGGATCAACTTAATGAAATCTCTATGGAACAATAGAGCTTTGAGGACCTTTGAGGAAAAGAACTAAAGCAGATTAAACCAGCAAATGCAGAGGCGCCATTATGATGTCACATAAACCATTTAATTACATATCAGCTGATTCTTTTTCCCCAGATGTCTCTGTTTCTTATTCTTTATTCAAATATGTAGCATGGTGGGTGAAATAAAAGTAGACAGCATCATAAATCCTTCTGTCATCAGGAAATTATCTAAATTTACTTTCTTTCACCCTTTTCCTTTGTTTAAATCATTCAGCAGTCCCTATAACTCTTAGATTATTTAAAGTCCATAAATGTATGTGATGTGTCTGTGATATATACATTTCTGTGTGTAGAGTTTGGCTTGTAGGCGTATTGCTGTTTATTCTTAATCCCGTCTCTGTTTGGTTTCTTTAAGCACTATGTCTGTCAGCCACTGTAGTAATTATAGTGAGACTGGAAGGCTGGCTCAGGACGGCCTGCTCCTTAAACATCCTTCAGACACAACACTGCTAGACCCAGATCCTGAAGCACTGCCAAAACCATTTTCCTACCTTTTTACTTCTTTTGAAAATCCTCTCTCTCTTCGTCTATGTCCTCCTCTCGTTTGAATCTCAGAAGCAGTTTGAAATACCCCAAATTGTTGGTTAAGTCTATAGAGGTGGTTGTCTTTTTGCTTGCTTAGGAAAAATATTTGTCTTTGCTTCATCATATTATTTTGAATTATTATATTTTTATAGGCTTGCAGGGTTTTTATAAATAAATAGTGTACTTTAAGAAAGACTGAGGCACTGTGGACTGTCCAGCATTTCCTGTCAATAGCTCTGCAGCAGAGAAATCAATACGGTCCCCATGGAGCCAGACACAGTTCTGCTGCTCAGCTCCAGTGTTTATCAGACTGGCCACACTGATATATAACGAAGATAATCCATTCTTCATTTCATTCCTGATGGGCACATAGTGGCCTTTTTCTTTGTGTTTGTTTATGTGTGTGTGTGTGAGTGTGTATCAGTGAGTGACTATTAGATTTCAGAATTTGTTGACAGCTTTTCCTTAATCACTAATACACTGTAAAAACAAATGCAAATTAAAAACGATTATAGGAGCACATTTTACAACAAATAAAGAAATAAAATACTTTTTCAGACTTTCAAAATATTATGTTTATTTCCTTGATAGTTTTGTGTACAGTGTGCTGTTTCTTTATAATTATTTGTGAAATCTACACTAGCAATTTCTGAGGGAAAATTGTTTCAATGTAAATCCTATACTAATTCTTTTCAGTGCACATTCTCATTTTATTAACTAAAATTTTTAATATATATTTATATGTGAATGTTAAGTGTTAAATTTCAATTCTATTCCATTCTATTCTAGTCTAGTCTAGTCTAGTCTAGTCTAGTCTATTCTATTATTTTCTATGGGTTGTCAGCTAGAAAGTGCCTGACTGTATTTGCCAATTTCTGTCATGCATATCATAATTGCACGATGTTTAATTAGATTTGTATATCTTGCAAATATAAATATATATTTACATTATAAGGTGGCAAATGTGATATTGTAAAACACTCACAGCCAGAACCCCCCCCCCCCCACCACCACCATTCTCTTTCTCTATATTTTCTCACCTTTTCTCTCTCTCTCTCTCTCTCTCTCTCTCTCCACAGGAGGATCGGATGTTCTCCAGTCTCCAGGAGGGCAGTCGGCCGGCAGACGGACTGGCTCCACTAGACTGGGCATCCGTACACAGTCAGACATTTTCTCATCAGTTTTACTTTCAATTGCGTCAGCTAAACATGCTTGTTGCTAGCAAACATTCTCCACACTAATATATATACCATATATACACATGAATACATGAGAAACCACATGGATTGATTGCATTCAAAATCATTTATGGCATTTATTAACTTATATAAAAAAGTTTTCGCTCATGTAATCCAGCACATATACTGGATATATATATATATATATATATATATATATATATATATATATACAAAGATGACATTCAGCCATATGAGGACAGACAGTTATTCAATTATTTAGGCAGACACAAGCATCTATCCACACTATGCCAAACTTATGATGATAGGAAAGGTAATGTATAGGCGAGCAGACCAGCACATGCTACCAGGAGTTGAGATTTTCTATTTTTTTTCAGGATGTGTAAAACACAGACTAATATACATCACACATTATAATACACTTTCTGTTGTATGAGCTCGCATCAAGTAAAGGGCATTTATTCACAAGGCATTTTAATTATTATTATTTTTTTTTTATTACGTTGAATAAGTTTCAACGTAAGTACATACGCAAGTAAACAAACCAATTTAGTTTTTTTTTAAGTTCATTCTTAGAAATCATCATCATCATCTCTCTCTTTCTTTCACACTCTCTCGCTTAGTGAAACCAGAGCGGGGGGCATTCCTTCCTAAAATGGCTCTCTCTTCCTCTGTCTCATCCTGTGGTGTTATTGAAGCAGTATTTTCAGGCCTGTCATAAAGTCCCTCGGGGATAAAGTATCACAACTACCTAAATAAGTGTCTCCAGATTATTCAAGTCTTAACACCTCAAAAATATAACATCATATAAGGTTCTTATCATGTTATTTTTAATTGTAATATATTTTTCATAGTTAGTTACATGACATATCTTAGATTTTAGATTTTGCATATATTATTATTTTCTTATTTTCAGAAATATGTCTTTTGGGGAAAAGGGGTGAGGTGGGTGTAAAAACTTATTCTGTCATCAATTATCTGCACTTGCTGCCACCTAGTGACTTCTGAACTAACTACAAGTCGGTAAGAACATTTTGGAAGGAGCAGGACAATCCTCTGGCATCATGTTTTGGCTACTGGCCATGCAGCTAGTCAATATTTTCCTGGAAGACACATTAGATGTGAACGCTCACTGGAGCCAAGCAACCTCAGATGTTTTCCTTTGCTGTTTCTGCTTCCATTCATGAGGGGTTGGAGCTCAGCCCAAATAGCTGTGTGATCCGTTAGTGATTTATAACTGTGCTGTATTGTTTAATCGCCAAAATTATACTAGCAGACCCTGGAAATGTTTCTATAGTTTCAAACGCTGCCTAACCATGATTCATTTTTTGCATAAGACGTGTGAAAGATAGCTGAACTATTCAAAATAGTCTAATCAAATAGTCTGTCAGCAATTTTCATGTCTTGCCTTCCTTGCTGAAAAATACAATGTTTTAGAAGAAGGTAGCTAGCTAGGCTTCTAGCTGGTCATTAGCATTAGTCCAAACTAGCAGACTGTCTTGGACCACCAATAAACCTGCCATCAACTGATCAAACCAGTTTAAAGGAATAGTTCTCCCAAAAAAATCAAAGTTGCTGTAATTTAGTCACCCTCGGGCAATCCAATATGTAGATGAGTTGGTTTCTTTATTGAAAAAGATTTGGAGAAATTTAGCATAACATCACTGGTGAATCCTCTGCAGTGAATGGGTGCCGTCAGAATGAGAGTCAAAACAGCTGATAAAAACATCCCAATAATCCACAAGTAATCCAAATTAATTAACATCTTGTGATGGGCTGCGTATTTGAAAGAAACAAACTCATCATTAAGATGTTTTTAGCTTCATATCATTGGTTCTAGCGAAATATTAATCTTCTATCCATAATGTTGCTTCGTTGGATTATTGTGATGCTTTTATCAGCTGTTTTTAGTCCACTTTATAAAACACATAAAATGTGATTGTTATGAGTTATGAGATGCATGTCTCTCTTTATATACATTTGTAAGTAAATTACAGTAAGTGTACATTATTATTCTAACAAGTGGAAAGTTTTAGGAGTGAATTGCATGTTGGCTTTTGCTACTCTAAATAGAGAGCCTAATTAAAGAGAATTCCACGATCAAGCTCTTCTGTAATGGGCTGTGTTTATCCCTCTCCATGTGTGAGGCAACAGCTAAAGAGACAAGACCGTTCAGACCCCATGTTTGCTCAAGTAATATTTTTAAAGTCTGTTATTTCCTCTTAAGAGTATTTGCAGTGCACACAACAGTATTTAAGTGTGGATTAAAGGGCGCTTGTAAAGCTGCTTCAAGCCCCTCCGGAGCCCCTGCTTCTCAGACCACACCCAACAGCAACAGACCTGAGCCGGGTCCTGCATCCCCTCCCACAGCCTAGCTCTCAACACTGCTGAGAATGTAATGTGCTGGATTTGTCCATCACTCAGATTTACTCTAATAGGCCAATCTAAAATAAATAAACGTATTAATGGCTGATATACACTATATATATGCGCCACATGAGGTTGGTGGTCCAAGAAATCAGATGCATTCCAAAACATATTGTTACTAGTATTCATAACATCTTGGCCACCAGGTGCCGCTGGTCTGCTAGTGAATCCTCAAATAACAGCTGGCCCTGCTGAATGCAGTTTGGGCAATTAAGTATAGATTTTTTTAAACCTGCTGAGTTGTTGTTAAAATAGTTAGGGGCAAGCTAAAAAAAAAAAAAAAAAAAGACCTTTATTTGTCTGGTTGCATCACCCAAGATAAAACTGGGTTATCTATATGAATATCTTCAACACCATTTATGGTCTCTGTTGGATCTTAGTCAGCACTTGCTGATCCATGTCATTCCACCCTCTGTATTTCCAACACACAGTTGGCTATTCGCTTTGACTCATTGGTGCTAAGACCAGTATGCATCACACTCAGCACAATAGAGGAGTCAGATCTCCAGCCTTGTGCACGCATCAGCACGTGAATCATGGTAATCCTCACATGGGTGTGGAGATCTCTGGACCCATATCAACCACAAAATATATGCCCTCCATGCTGGGTCTGCACTCTTTTAGTCCCTGTTACTCATTCAGATAAATAAAACTGAAACATACACATGGTGAGTCACTGGTGGTTTTGCAACGCAGCACACTCCTTCAATAATACAAATCTAGGGCGTCATATTACGTGACACTGGAGTGTGGGCTGGTGTTGACTCAGTGGTGACCAGATTTATCACAGCCCTCAGAGATTATCAGTGTATTTTTCAGACAATCAGAGTGACTACAGCATGCAAAATAACTCAGCCAATCATATGTTTGGGTTTTCTTGTTTATCTTTTTATTGCAACAGTGGATTTTTGTCACACTGAATGCTTAAGAATTTTAATTTAATTTAATTTTAATTTACTAATTATTAACATGAAAAGGGATGGAAGTGCTGTATTTTAATGGATGCAAGAAGTGTTGATATACAGTAGGATTTTAGTTTCTTCGTGCACACACACAGGTACCATAATTATATATAGTTTGGGTCTTTATGACTTTAGCTGTTTTGTGCTTTGGAGAAATTAAAAAAAATCAAGCATAACAACATCACTTTAATTTTCAGATCAAAATGAATGTAGCACGATGAGTCTGAGTTTGTAGAGGTATGACCTTCATTCTTTGTGTACAATATGAAACTTCAGAATATGAGTCTATGTGACTATGTGACAGTGACTGAGGAGTGGCTTTTCTCCAAAGTTAAAGGGTTTATGGAGGAGTGTGTGTGTGTGTGTGTGTGTGTGTGTGTGTGTGTGTGTGTGTAGGCGTATGCCTGTTGTTGTGTTTTGGATCTGTGTGAGTCTGTGGACAGATTGATGGATTTAAAATAGCAAAAAACTTGGGTTGTTGTGCGCTCTACTGCCTGGAATCTTCATGCTGTCATGGTGTGATGGCTCTCAACGTAACACCCTACTTATGTCTGCCATAAAACCTGCCTTAATCACACCCTGTGGAGTTGCAAACCTCTCAGGTACTCTCGTAAACACACACACACACACACACACACACACACACAGACACACACACACACACACATTTTGGTATATGTGGTTTATGGGGACTCTCCATAGGCGTAATGGGTTTTATTCTGTACAAACTGTATTTTCTATGGCCCTACCCCAACCCTAAACCTAAACCTAACCCTCACAGGAAACTTTGTGCATTTTTGGATTTTCAAAATAACTAATTCTGTATGATTTATAAGCGTTTTGAATTACGGGGACACTAAAAATGTCCTCATAAACCACCTCCTCATTGTAATACCTGTGTCATACCTATGTCATTATACAAATCTGTGTCCTCGTTAACCACATAAACAAGCTCACACACACACACACACACACACACAAACACAAACAGTATTGTTTTAAACATTGTTGATTAGACCTAAGTTTCATCTTATCACTCTAACACATGTCCTCCACTGGGACATAGTTCGCCCCCCTCTGAATCTCTTTACCATCTTGTAGCTCCCCAGGGTCTCTTGAGTCCAAATATGCACAATACCCTCATCAGCCATCAGATTGTATAGGGCCATTACTCATTCATGCAGCCTTGCCCTTTGTGTGAGGCAATTCTTCAGACGAATGCATGCACACAGACACACACACACACACACATAAAGCCCCAAATCCCCCCTCTTCACTCTTCTAGATCCCATCTGCCCCCTACTCCCACAAACTACAAACCCCCACACACCCCTTAACCAGCTGTCTGGGAACCGAAGCCCCTGAGGGAATAAACAGGTGCTGAGCTCGTGCTGGCCACTGCAGGAAGAGGCACATTTTAACACTCGCATCCTCCATCCTGCCACACGCTGTCATGCGGGATACATGATGAACATCAACATGCACATACACAAACTCACACATGCACATAAACACAGGTTTACTTTGCTAACTAAATTAAGATTTATGATATTTGTCTATAACGTTCAATAGTTTGGAGTCAGAAAGTTTTTTTTTACTGTAAGTCTCTTATATTCACCAAGGCTGTATTTATTAGATCAAAATACAGTACCAACAGTAATATCCTGAAATATAAAAAACAAATAATTAAATTACTGACCCAAACTTTTGATGAAAGTATGTATTTTTAGATTCAAATTTGTCAAATTTAGCCAACATTGTAGTGCATTTAAGTATATAAGATGCAGAAACTACACTGAATGAGCAACAATGCAGTTTTCCAGCACATGATCTTCTAGATTCCAAAGGTGTCACAGTGTGCACAGAAAGATTGTCAGTTTATACATCAGTTTTGGAAGACAAAAAGAAAGGAAATGCTATAAAAATATACATCAGATGTTCTTTAAAATAGATAAAAGACAAATCAATGCCACACCGAGTTGAGGTTCTGGGTATTTTTAGCACAGTTAGTGAATGGTTTTAAGAATGCACCAAGGGTTGCCATACACCAGTTTAAATAAGTCTGCATGGCCAAAATCTATTGACCAGCACTGTAAAACTCTCCAGACTGAAGCTGTTTAAAAAATCATGAAAATTGTCTTGATGTGTTATCAATACATTTGAGAAAATTTTGAAAATGACAGAAACCTGCTCACTTCTTACTTATTGCTTCCTACTTGCGTAATATGTCTTGTGTAAAGGGACAAAAATCTTGGGCTCAATCTGATAAGGATAAATCATATCTGACTATAGTGCAGGCCCTTGTGTTTTCACTTTGCATGTAACAGCTGGCCCTTGGCTGCACACACTTCTCTTGACACGTCTGACCTAAACTCCCACTGGCATATGTTCTTGTCTGTGTGTGTATGTGTGTGTGTGTTCCTAAAGATGATGATCGGTAATTACAATATATGACAGACACAAACAAAATCATAACATATAATTATGTTCATCATAAGATGTCACCACAAGTCACACTACAAGAACTAAAAAGAGAAGGAAATATTATAATACCTGATGTAAATCTTAGCTCATCTATGTTTAGCTAACTGTTAACACAATAAAGTGCAGTAAAATGTCCCCAATCTTTTATTCTGAAAAATAGCTCTTTGTTGAGGCTTGTTTATTGTGTTTTCAATGTGTCTGGCACAATGTGTGTGTGCTACATACAGGGACATTGCATGTTGTTGTCTTTATACTGAGGCTAGGCCACTGAGGCTCAGTATAGTGTCTTTCATCTCCACTCCCTCACTAAAGAAAGAAGCCCATGCCCAGTATCAGATTAATTAAACCCTATATACTCAGTTCGGTGGGATGCCACCTCAAATGTCGCTCTTTTCTTGTTTTTGTGCAATTGCTTTTACCGAGTCTGTGAATGATAAGCAAGGTTTTGTATAACTCGCTTCCTGTCTGTCACTGTCTAATAGTGGTTACTGGGCAGGTTTTATGAGCATTTACAATGGCACAGGAGGAAGCAATAAAACCGTTCAGGAGGTTCAATGCAGTCCTTGTTTCAAATTAATGACATTGCTACTGAATTTTTGACATTCTATACATAAGTTTTTGTGTACACAAGTGAGTTTGGCAATGTGATGTCAACATGTAGCCCTCAAGAATGGACACATCACCATAAAATGTGATTTATTAAGATACTGATATATGACCTAAGCCTTCGTTTTGTGTGATTTTACACGATTTTAAATATATATTCAAAAGCACTACTCGTTTTTTTTAGGGATAAAACCTTTGAATGAGAAATAACAGTTTTAAAAACTGTAAAACGTCACAGAGAGCCGCTGCACAGACACAGCAAAGCGGATGACATTAAACTTGAGTAAACTTCACTTTTTTTAGTTGTGACTGCACAAAAAAACATATGCTTTATTAAAGACAAATTGGGTACTACGGCACTGTTTTTTTATTCTCTCGCAGAAACTGCTGTACAATTTATCCAGACGGGATGGAGGAACTATTTCCCCGCGCGGAGTGATATGAATGTCCTGGCAGTGGTGTGTGACGCGCACTATGCTGGATGATCATGATCATGAGAGAGACGGAGCTGTGCTGCTGCTGAGCGCCGAACTTGAGACCGTGTCTCGGTCACGTCTCAAGTGCCTCTCACTTTTGTCAGTTTTACTGTCGACCGCTAAGCAGTTTGTTTTTATATACCGCCTTCGGATTACATTGAAGATAAAAAAAAGTATCCCGAGTTTCTCTCCGAGTTGCGTGCGACACTGCGCTATAGAGCAACGTTGAACTGAATTCAAAATCATGTCAATCTTACCGTTCACTCCGCCGATCGTGAAGAGGTTGCTGGGCTGGAAGAAGGGAGAGCAAAACGGACAGGAGGAGAAATGGTGCGAGAAAGCCGTCAAGAGTCTGGTGAAGAAGCTGAAGAAGACGGGACAGCTGGACGAGCTCGAGAAAGCCATCACAACTCAGAATATCAACACCAAGTGTATCACCATACCACGGTGAGTGCGGTAAAAACATCCTCGACTTCACTGAAGGAAACATCGGGTTGTGGGAAAGGGCTGTTTTACTGTCGGGATTTTAGCTGAGCGATTATCTTAAAAAACACACACACACACACATCGGAAGGACACCGTAAAGTTGAAGAAAGCAGAAAAGCCTTTTCTGTTTAGTAATCAACTCTTGTGTTTCCTACATAATCATAAACAACATCTCCATACTATTGAAGTGCTGTAGCTCGTATCTGTTTATATGATCAAATTCCGACACTCCTGTTGATTTACTGTAACTTCATACTCCTCTGTGCTTTTATAAAGCCACATTTCCCGTGCCTGGGGTTGTCGTTTGGGTTGTGAGGAGGTTATATAACCCGAATTTAAGCCGCTGTATCTGGGCTATCCGGTGTGTTTTGAACTCTGTGCTTATGTTTTGGATGTAGTGGCATGTTTGGCGCAGGACGTCCAGGTCTGTTGTTCTTCTCAAGCGTGTCTGTGTTTCATCGGTGGATATGGGATGGAGGTTGTTGTCCTTGGCTGTTTTTTTCCCTCTCTGTTTTGCAGTGACTGGTTAATCTTGTTATGTCACAGTCCGATGCTGTCCAACTGCTCACAGGTCTTGGCCCTTATGAGCCACTCGAGGGTTGCCTAGACTCAGCAGATCTTCAGTACATCAGCACTTCAGTTCAGAGGAACCTGGCACAGACACGGGTTCTGAAATCCTGTTCTGCTGATGTATACAAACATTGTGCGAACTGAGAGCTCCTTTTTAGAGGTCACTGAAGTTTTGTTGTAAATAAATAAATAAATAAATAAATAAATAAATAAATAAATATACTTATAGACTGACTTTCCCAGCATAGGGTTTGAATAGTAGATAGAAATTAAAAAATTACAATAAATTGAGCAAAAGTGACATTTATAATATTGCAAAAATATATATTTTAAATAAATGCTGTTATTTTGACCTTTCTATTCTTTAAAGTGTTCTGAAAAAATAATAATAATAACACTGTTTGCTCCAAAATATTAAGCAACTGTTTTCAGCATTGATAATAGTAAGTTGTTTCTTGAGCACGTAATTAGCATTTTTGAATGATTTCTGAATGATCATGTGATGCTGAAGACTGGGGTAATGGCTGCTGAAAATTCAGCTTTGCCATCACAGGATTAAATAACATATTATAATACATTAAAGTATAAAACATTTATTTTAAAACATAAAAAAAAAAAATCCAACCGCAAACTTTTAAAACGTTTTTTAATTAATTATTTATTTTAATTAAGCATTGGTCTCCCATTTAAATCCTTAAAAATACAGTTAAAACCACACATAAACTGTAGCACCTCTATGCCATGGTAAAAATATAACTGATTTTAGTTAACTTATTTGTATAAAAAACAGTAGTCTAAAACATTCAGTATAAATGCACACATGCTATAGCTTAATCACAAACACATACAATAAGTATATACCATTACTCCTTTTAATAAAATTAAATGTGAATATCCTACATTTCTGGCAAAATATCATGGCGATGGTGCAGTTAGTGTTACTACATTAAATCCATGTTACGTGATGGCGATGTATCACCAGAATGCTGTGTCTGTTGTCTTTTTCACAAGATTAGAATAAAAAGGTAAGAGTGGTTGAAAAAACTAAAATAGCTCTTGACAGAAAAGCGTTTTATGATATCGTCACATTAAGTAATGCTAGGTTTCACTGATGGAAAATAAATAACTAGAGCATGGAGTTAGTCAAAATGATGAATAATGATTAGCTTATTTGTAAAGCAACCTCTGATTGTATTGCCATTGAAAACCTCATATTAGTTTAGATCACAATTCAGCAAATTCACTATTTTCTTTATAGTTTATAGACAATAAAGATAGATCTTATTTTATATACTGTAAATTTAAAGGCCACAAAATCTCACTTTTCTGCAGTCTTCAGCCTTATGATGAATGAATGATGCATTTTGTATACCGCTTTATTGTGTATGGCTGGCTGTACACTCAAAGCCCTTTACCATCATGTGGGGGTCTTTCCTCAACCACCACCAGCGTGCAGCATCCACCGGACAATGGTGCCAGTGCGCTCTGCACACATCAGCTACAGGCGGAGAGGAGAGAGAGTCATTGAGCCAGTCAAGTGGATGGGGATCATTGGGAGGCCATGATTGACAAGGGCCAGTGGTTGCAAAAAGTTACACACCAATTCTTTACAAGAAGTGCAATTGGATTTTTAATGAGCACAGAGAGTCAGGACCTCGGTTTAACGTCTCATCCAAAGGACGTTGCTTTTTTTTGTCAGTATATTTTCTCTGTCAGTATACTGGGGCGTTTTGACCCACACAGACCACACGGTGAGCATCCCCTGCTGGCCTCACTAACAACTCTTCCAGCAGAAACCTAGTTTTCCCAGGAGGTCTCCCATCCAGGTACTGACCAGGCTCAACCCTGCTTAGCTTCAGTGGGTATCCAGTCTTGGGCTGAAGGGTGATATGACTGTTGCAGGCTTGTAATAATCACAGGTAGCTGTCTGAAATGGAACCAGATGCTACAGAATTACTCTGCTGGTTAACCTCATCACAGTTTATTCATAAGCTGTATTGTCATTGTCTTGACTCGTGACACATTTGGGTTGCTTGACTAAATGTACTATATTATTTGCTTAACAGGGTTGGCTAAAGGAATGTAATAAAAATGACAACAACAACAACAAAAAAACTAGAAGACACAAGAAAGAGCTATGTAACCTTACAGTCAATTTGTACATTTATAGACATAAAAATAGAGTCCCTTTGAGATTTCTTTTCCAAATTTGAAGTTTCCATGATCGTGTGGTGTTACAGGGCCGTGCAGCTGTGGTCCAAGCCTGCAGCACTGTTGTGTTGGTTGTTGTTTCCAAACAACAGATAGCTCTGTGAAAGCAGGGCTCTCAGCCAGAGATCAGGCTGAGTCACCCCGGAGGAAAAGGGAGTTTGAGCCTGTGGCTTTGTGGTGTGACCCACTGGTGCTTCTCTGGTAGAGCTCGGTGGTGACAGAAACCATAACAAATGAAGACCTAGTTTTTGGCCGATTTGCTATATATGGTATATATCTCTGTATTTTCGTTGTTGTAAATCTGTATTTAATATATATAGCAGAACCACTTAAACTAAGATGTGAAACGAAACCATAAACTATGTCTTACCAGTTTTTAAAGACTTAAATTGAAGCTTGTCACATGTTTTGCACCTTCTCTGCAGCAGCTCAGTCTGTGTCCTTCGCTATATTTTCAGATGCACTCCTATCAAACTACTGTATATCGACATAAATGTTATTGGCTCATATCGAATCGCTTATAAAGAAAATATCGATATATCGTACCAATTTGATATTCCGCCCAGCCCTAGTTCAATCCAAAACTCTATTCTTGGACAGATCTGTAGATGGTATAGCCTTCACATTTGTGATACAGCATTCTGCCTCACCCTCCTGGAGGATCCAGATTCCTCAGACACACTCGACTTGCTTCAGGCCACACAATCCTGTCCTGCCCTCACATGCAGCTCATGCTGGAATCCTGTCCCAGCCTGCTGGAGATCCAGAGAAAGAGCAATGAAGAGATAAATGAGTTGAAGAGGACACTGAGTTCGAAAGAAGCATTGGAAAGAGCAGATGGAAGACAGATTGAAATTGTCCAAGGCAGGATGGGAAAAACATAATTATACCACGGTCACACTTCCCTTCGCCTGCCGTACACCTGTCGGAGCCTAATCGGAGAGTCCACATAGACTTCCTGAGAGGATGTCTGCTCCACAGTGTGTCTGTGTTCTGGGATGCTTACTATTTTTCAACCCTACAGTCTCTGTTTGCTTTTGCACTCTACGCACAATGACTTCAAAAGCATCTTGAGCTGTGAATAAAACCTGTGGTTCATTGTGTAGGCGCATTCAGCCAAATTCTCAAACAAGTCCCCTATCAGCGAAGAAATAATATGTGTTCTGCTGCAGCGATAGAGTTTATTGTTGGCATTTGAATGAGTCTGAGCCTTGAAGAGATGTCTGACTTTAAGTCTGACATGCTGAAACTCTATACAGTATACAGAGATTCAAAAGCGCTTTGATAAAACATGGAGATTGGATGTCATTGGCTTGTAATTGATGTGCCGAGGGTTGTTTTGTTTCGGCCAGGGTGATGCCTTCAAAGCGCCGCTCTTTTGAGGGAAGTGAATCAGTCTGATGATTCAGAGTTATTGTGTGGCAGCTGATGAAAAGAGAGTGAAAGACAGTGTGACAAAATTTCACAGCCCCTTGAAGTGATGACTGAAACAAACAGTAAAGACACTATGTGAGCACCCTTGGCCTCAAACCTGTCATAGTCTTTTAACATTTTTATCTAAAGCAACTTGCTGCACTCTTATTAAGGGGACTTTCCTGCAGCAATCTGCGGTTAGGCGTATTAGTGATGATTCATGTTAGGGGGGTATGTAAAACTGCATATTTTTAGTATTGATTAAGTTTGTGGGTTGAGTGAATGACTAACCCTGAGGCCTAATAGTCTGGTTTTAGTTTCCCCTGATCCTGAATGCACTGAGTGCAACTAAATTTAACAGAACAGTCTGAGACAAAGCAACAGCCAAAGACGTCTGTCTGAATGTGTATGGCTGTAGCGGCAGTGCTTAATAGCATTTCTGCAGCTCAAACAATAAAACATGATGATTGCAATGCCAAGGTCATGATTTCAGCTTCCAGGGAATGTGTGAACTGATGAATTGTATACCTTAAAATGCAGTGTAAGTCACTTTGGATAGAAGGCATTTACATAAATATAAATGGATGTAAAATGCGAAACTTGCATGAAAGTTAAAGCACAGCTGCTATAATGTAAAATTGGACTAGAGAAAGTAGTCCGCTCCCTAATGGATGGTTGATAGTCAACTAACAGTCAGCCAGTCTGACCATTGCAGTCTAGCACAGCTGCTAAAAATATAAAACATTATAAATGTACCAAAAAAATTACACACTACTGACAGGGCTTGACAATAAAGACGGCCCAATGGCCCGGGATCAGCATAAAAGATGCTCGGGACAGTAGATGGATTTGTCACTTGCCCGATCGGACCTCTGCAGCATCGTCACAACATTTTATAAGTTGCTTGTTAATTTTATTTTTAAATTTAAACGATTAAAAAGCATTTGGTCATGAAAGACATCTCCTTTTAGTACTCATGCACTGTGCTCTGTGTGAACAGCAGTGTGTCTGACACGCACGAGCCGCCTGAACGGGCAAATACATCCAAAAGTATGTCAAAATACCCGTCCTTGCAAGTCACTTTGTAGCTTTGACCATGATTAATCAATATTAAATTTATACAGAGGAGTGCAGATGCACCGATCTTTCGGACATATTTTATTTTTATTTCACACAATCTTCTTTTCCGTGCTTGCACACAAACTGCACTGCAATAATTTTCCCAATGGCCATTTGTGTGGAAATATTACGTTATTATTAGAATTAGTCTGTAAATGACCATTAACAGAGGCCAGAGATGCTGAAAGACGGACACAAAGAGAAGAAAATACCGTAGCAGGCAGGTCAAGCTCACTGTTCACGATGCTCGAAATGTAGGAAGAAAATTCTAAATAATGAATTGGGGGTTTATATAAATGTATCTGTCTTCAGAAAAGTTTAGATGCTATTTTCTTTTCATCTTCAATCTGTATAATGCATGTAGCATTTAAAAGCGCAGCGCTGCTTTGTTTACAGCAGTAACCAAGGAAACGCTATATTGCTGCTGTTCCATAAGCGCCTCCTGCTGTCAGAGAGTGAATCTGCTTCTCATGCAGCCCGTCTGCTGTTTTTGTTTTGTTCAGATATGTTTTATATGTAGAATAAATGAGAAAGCTAAGGTCAGACCATTCTGTTTTTGCTTTAAATGTTGAATTTATACAATCTAATTTTCATCAAAACTGATCATGCTAGCCTATACGTAACATGTTTGTTTGCATCGTGATTAAAATGCAGTGGTTCTGCAACTGTTTCACGCATTCTGATTAATATAAAGGCACAGGGAAAAATCATGGTAAAACGTCAAGCTGCCAGAATACAAAAAAACAACATCCTCGATGCAGATTTTTTGTCAAATCGTCAAGCACTAGTTGTTTGACAACTGATCAACTTAGACCCACTGAATGTAGTTAGTTACCTATTTTAGTGTAAAATGTAGTTATTCCTGTGTAGATGAAGGTTGTGTTCACATTTGTGTCCTGTTTAACTGATGGCGTATCTATAGGTGTTTGTGGATTCCCTGAGGGTGTTGTGATGGCTGTGATGGAGGAAGCATAGTGTGCCAAGTCTGAGTGCAGTTGTGCTGAAGATTAGTGACGTAGTTTGTCGTATGTGAGTTTGTGTACACTACAGTTTGTGTTTGTGCGTGTCTTTGTTTTGGAAGTGAGTGCACTCATACTATTTGTGTACAGTACACACTCTGTTGTTGTGTCTAAGCAAGTCTGTGAACCGAGAGCAGGTATTTGAGCGTGTGTGTGTGTGTGTGTGTGTGTTGTTTAAGGTGGGGTTAGTCAGCCCTCAGGAATGCTTTGTCTGCCCAGGGGAGGGCGTGGGCCGCTTCTGGGTTTGCGGCTTCTGCTGGGGTTGAAGGTTTAGAAAAGCTCTGTGCCGCCTCCATATCTGCTGGAATAATAGACACTCTGTACAGCAGACAACAAGACTGCTTTGTGTTAGTCTGTCATCACTAACCCTACTGCTGACCCTCAGACTGCTTCTGACCACCGTGAGAAAATAACCGTCCTTCAGTCGTGAACTGTGTGTGTGTTTAGAAGTGTGCCAGTGTAGACTTTGTGCACGATGTTTTGAAGTTTGTCTGAGAGTTTGGAGAAACTTGCTAGAAAGTCTTCCATGAATGTACACTGACACAGATCCAAGTTAATCGCTGTAGTCTTTAATTTTAAGAATGAGGTGTTTTATCTGAAGGTGCTCTGTAGGCTTGGACTGCTGTACAGTGGACGTTCATATCTATCAATTGATTGTTATTGTAATCTGATTGTTTTAATATGTAATCATAAGCAGGGCTCCAGACTGTGACCAAATGGTCACATATTGCAACCATTTTTTCTGCCGGTGTGGCTAATTTTGTGAGCAGTTGCACTGGTGTGACCACCGTGTTGTTTAACTCATAAGGTCTGCAATTTCTGTTACATTTAAGAAACATCGAATGGCAGACGAAAGCGAAACTAAATGGCACTATGTTTCAGCTCGGACCGCGATGCAAACAAACTTGTTTGAGCTCACAACAGCTTCATTTGGGAACCAAAGTTGATTTCGTGACACTGTTACTGCAAAGATGCAACAGTCCTGCGAGAACTAGTGAGAATCATTCAAATTCTACACAGAAATCTCTGTTACAAACAGTGCTGACATACGTCAGGAAACCAGAATCGGTAACATTAACTGTTAACCATGCTGTTGTGGTAGAAGTAGTCAAATGCATTACATCATTCATTTCAAGGTTTGTACAACCTTTTGAAAGAGAAATTCAAATTTCATTTTTATTGGCGTATTAGTCATTAATTTCTACTTTTTTTCTATATTTTTTTTCTATATTTGTAAATTATAAAATCACTATTATAAAATATCAAATCATCAAGAAATCTGATTTTGTCAGAATTGTACACATTTTTTGTGTGTATGAAATAAGAAAATTCACAAACTTTTCTTTGATTTGCTACTAAATCACACAGAATCACTAAAGATGGTCAGTTCCATATGCTAGAAGAATAATTTTTACATTTGATAAGAGTGGAATATATACATTTTCTGTAAATAAAAAGTAGATTTTGCACCTCTTACTGTTGTTAAAAGAAAATGTTGTATGCATCTTAACTGAAGCTTAGTGCTTTACTGTAATGTACATGAAATATTATTAGTTACTGCACTTATTAATGCAAAACAATAATAATTTTATGATCAAGTGATCTTTATTTTGAATACCTTCACACATCACCCCCAGCGCTACCAAATGTACTCCTGGCTCCACCGTCTGTAGAACTGGGTGGCACTGGTGCCACTGCTCTCAAATGTTAGTCTGGAGCACTGATAAGGGTGCTTCGATCTGGATTATGGATTATTTATAGTGATGCTTCAGTCAGGATTTTTACAGACATTCATTTTTGAAAATGGGGGGAACTTTTGTGTGGGGGACTTTTTTATTTGATGGGTGGAGGGGGGCATTTTTTAAATAATTTTTTTTATTTTTCAAACAAATAATAACAATATAATTATCTCACCTAAATGTTTGAAAATGTAGTTTTGTTTTTACAATGGGGCAATTGTTGCACAATGGCTTATACATAGCACAAGCCTGATTTTGTGAGCTGTATGTGAGGTGCACTAGGGATATGACCATTAACCGTGAGCTGGTCAAAATCCATTCAAATCTGTGCCGATTCTTCGGCTCTTTCATTAAGATAAGTCAGGCTAATCTGTTTTTGCCTCAAATTGTCTAAATTGTACAGTCTAATTTAGATTAAAAACTACTCATGCTGCATGTATGCTGCATCTTTGTTTGGATCATGATTAAAATCCAGTTGTTGCCTCTAATTTTAAATGAAAAGAGCACAGACAAAGCTTAGAAAGTTTTTCTAAGAGATTTCTTTTATTTGTGTAACTTTGTTTGATTTGGGGTTTGTTTTTCAATTTCAATTTAGTTTTGTTATTTCAGTTTCGCAAAGAAACATGCAGCTATAGCCTAATAAAACTACAACTTTTAATTTGCTTTATAATGTCTGAAAACGAATTATAAAATTAAAATCAGTGAATCAGTTCTTGAGTTGAGTGAATCATTACATCCCTAGTGTGTGTGCTTTGAGTGTGCATGAGCGCGCGAGTGCTGAATGGTTTAAACACTGGCAAGACTTAAAAAGAAATGCAAATTGCAAACATTAGTGATGATCCGACACTGCCTCAATTGTGCAAGTGACAATTCTTTTGTGAACTGTGCAGCCTGCTTAAAGAGCAGACGCAATGTGGTGATTTGAAGCCATTTGCTTATTTTGAGAGGGAAAGATCGAGACTGCGCGGTGATTCACTCATGCTGTTTGTGAAATTACATCTCACAGAAAGTTTTCTAATTACTTTGTTAGTTATTTAATAAAGAATTATGAACTGTAGGGTTGCCCCCTAAAAGTTGACTAATCATTAGTCGACCAGGAGAGGCTTGGTCAACCTATTTTTTTTTTTAGTCACTTAGTTGCAGAAAATAATAATAATAATAATCCACATTGGCGAAGTCACATCAGAACATTGTGCTTTTGTAAAAAAAAAAAATTTAAGCAAACAGGATGCGCTTTCTATCATCTCTCTGTGAACTTGAGCGCAAAACTGTGTATATCTTTGACTTACAGACGTGAAAAATACTACTAAATACTACTACTAAAGGCTAAAGTATACTTCAGTTGACAGGAATGCTTAGTGTTTGCCTACGTTTGCTCCAATTCACAGTCTACACATTGTCCAGTCTCTGTGCTTTTTTCTTACAGAAGTTGTATGTTAAAATAAATGGTTGTACTTGTTAAAAACTGGAGTTGCATGCATCTTTTATTCCTCTCACATAAGCGCTTGTCAATGCAGGTCTATTGGTTTTGCTGTCGGTAGTAGTTTGTTGTCCTGTCTCCATTTCTTTTTTGAAACAATGGCTTTGGCCAGTGTTTTCACCTTGTGCACAAACTAATTATTGCATTAAAAATTGTAGGTGCATATTCAAGCTTAGTGTACAGATTATGCATGGTTAGAAAAATCTGTCTGTGTGCATACAGTATGTGTGAAGGCATACCCTAATGTACGTGTAAAAACTCAAGTATACTTTGGGTTTAAGCTTGCGAAGCTAGTTTAATTCTACATCTCGAATTACTATGCCCAACAAAATACAGTTCTACTCTTGACAATGTGAAAAGTATATTTTGTTGGGTCTTTCTTCACAGTTGTCTTCACACTATCTTCACACTCTGTTTTCTCTGAAAAGATGGGATGGGATGATGTGAAAAATAGCGGACGTAGCAGCTGTCTGTGGTCGAGCTACATCATAAGTGATGCTAAGTTTATCAATGCCAAACCACATTCTTATAATAAGTTTTGAACAAGCTAGTCTAACTTCTCAGTTCTTGAAGTTATCTTTGAAGAACTGCTTGTTGCACATATTTTGCAGAGGTGTTGGTTGTCAGTGGCCAGAGCCTAGTCTGACAGGACCGTAGTTGAAACCAAAAGCATATTTGCAGAAAATCAATCTACCTGTCAAAAAAAAATTATAAGAATTATAGTATGGACGGCTGCTCATACACTGCTGGAGAGAGAGGTTCAGGACATCATTATTTGCTGTATCAAATGACCTTTACTCAGTTTTGATTTCAGTTTTATATATATATATATATATATACACACATTTTTTTTATTTTTTTTTGAGATCTTGGATCTGTCCATTGGTTGTTGATTGGATGGAGGCAGAGCTGAACGTGAGCTTGCAGTCAATTGCAAGAAAGGGGCGTGGTTTAAGTGAACTAAATAATTAGATAAGTCCAGCATACACCATCAGTCTGTTTTTCCCCTAAGATAAATAGCATGATGAGTTAAACATATGCACACAGATGTGCATGAATTGTTCACAATAAGAACACAATAACTTGCATTTAGAAAACATGATAGGATGAATTTTCATTTAATGCCGACTTATATATTATATATTGCACCTTTTTAACATAAATCTCTAGATACTTTCTGATAGTTTTTCACTGATTGTCTCGCTTGCAGCATCATCATATACTGGCCAGTCTCACTGAAACACTGCAGTCACAAAGACAGAAAGATGTTCTGTAGTTAATAACAAAGGAAAGAACTGTTGGCTTCCCTTTCCTATACTTATTATTTTCAACTTATTAATTTGTTATAAGATGCATGGCAGTCACTGATCTTTTTTCTTTCTGTAAGCTTTCTGTATCTGTGTGATATGATTAGCTAATTTTTATGTTATTTTATATGGTGATTTAAACTATGCAGTATTTTGTGAGTGCTAAGTAAGTGACTAACTAGAGTGTTAATTTTTTGGCCCATGCTGCAACCATAGGATGGTTGTAAGTGTTTCTGCTTTAGTCCTGCTCCCCTACTGAGAACGGGCCCAGTAACCACATCCAGCCACCTGCACACGAGACCCCTGCAGGGCTCTGTTTACTTAAGGGAGGCCTTAAAGACTTTAGCAGAGCAAGGAAAACCAAAGCCTTTAAAAAAAAAAAAAAAAAAAAAGAATAATACACGTTAAACGTGATATGTTACCTACAATCGCATTATGAAATAAAGGACAAGAAAGGTATACAAGCCTTGAAAAAAAAAATAAAAAAAATAAATAAATATATATATATATATATATATATATTTATATATATATTTATATATATATATATATATTTATATATATTTATATATATATATATATAAATATATATATATTTATATATATTTATATATATATATATATATATATATATTTATATATATTTATATATATTTATATATATTTATATATATTTATATATATATATATATATATATATATATATATTTTTTTTATATATTTTATATATATATATATATATATATATATATATATATATATATATATAATATTAGGCTATAAGAGTTTCCATTTGATTTTGGTTTCCTCCAGACATTTTCTGCAGTATTTTTACAGTCAGATTTTCTATTTTATCAGCTTCCAGCTGTTATTCCAATGCACAGATATTATGATCAGTCAATCCACAGTTGAGTAACTGTATGTTCAGACATAAAAAAATAAAATCTTAAGTTAACTTTTATCTTTAGCAGTAACTGCGATCAGGTATACAGTATGTCTTACATCACTGCACTACACTGTAGGGCTGGGCGATATATTTAGAATATTAGTGATAATATCGAAATAGTTTTGACGACAATGTAAAATTGGAAAATATCGTGAATATCGATTATTCAAGCATACTGTCTCAAAAGAATGCAACATACGTCCAAAAAAGGGAACATGTTATTGCATACTGCTCTACACTCCTCTACTACTCGAACTTTCATGAGTGCGGTTGCCAGATATCAAGAGTCTGAACCCCCGAATCAGAGCTTCGCTGTTACATAGATAGATTTTCTTCTTGGTGTTTTGCTTATTTTAAGTGAAGCACCAGCTGTGACAGCAGCAAATAAATATCAAATCATTAAATCATTATTTAATACTACAAAAAGGAGACAACAATGGAACAGGATAAGATGGCATTGTTTTAGTCTCCACGAGGACTTGTACCATGGCAGATCAGCATTGTTAGTGTGATGTATAATGCTATGTAGTATAATAAATAAGACCCTTGTTCTTTGATTTATTTCATTTTAAATAAGAAGGCATAACATTAAAGGGGGGGTGAAATGCTCGTTTTCACTCAATATCCTGTTAATCTTGAGTACCTATAGAGTAGTACTGCATCCTTAATAACTCCAAAAAGTCTTTAGTTTTATTATATTCATAAGAGAAAGATAGTCTGTACCGATTTTTCCCTGAAAAACACGACCTGCTGTAGGCGTGACGTGTGGGCGGAGCTAAAGAATCACGAGCGCGAGTAGGCTTTTGCGTTGAGATAGTTTGGAAGCTGTGACATTACCCTGAGGAAAAAAACATCCAAAACAAACCATGGCTAACAGTCAGATTCAGCGTATATTTATGATCCAGAATCAGATCCAGAGGCTGAAATTTAACAAGAGCAGCATCAGCAACAACGTCTCTATGTGGTATGTACTAAAACTGTATTTGCTTAGTGGTTTTGGAAAATGACTAAGTTCCACTTTGTCGTCTTTTTTTTTTTTTTTTTTTTTTTTTTTTTTTTTTTTTTTTTTTTTTTTTAGCTGTACATGTGGAAAGTGCAGTTTGATGACAACATCGCATGTTGTTTACTTGATGTGCTTACACGCCGATAGCTAAGTTAACAACACAGAGATATTTGAAGCAGTTTTACTCACCGCATGCAGTTCCAACACATGATCGTGACCCTTTTTCGTTGGGACTGCATTATCCTTAAAGGGGGGGTGAAATGCTCGTTTTCACTCAATATCCTGTTAATCTTGACTACCTATTGAGTAGTTCTGCATCCTTCATAACTCCAAAAAGTCTTTATTTTTATTATATTTATAAGAGAAAGATAGTCTGTACCGATTTTTCCCGGAAAAACACGAGCGCCTAGAGGCGTGACGTGTGGGCGGAGCTAAAGAATCACGAGCGTCAGTAGGCTTTTGCGTTGAGAGCGTTTGGAAGCTGTGACACAGATCCAGAGGCTGAAATTTAACAAGAGCAGCATCAGCAAAGGCGGTATGCTATGTGGTATGTACTGAAACTGTATATATTTGCTTAGTGGTTAGTTCCACTTTGTCGTCTTTTTTTTTTTTTTTTTTTTAAGCTGTACATGTGGAAAGTGCAGTTTGATGACAACATCGCATGTTGTTTACTTGATGTGCTTACGCGCTGATAGCTAAGTTAACAACACAGAGATATTTGAAGCAGTTTTACTCACCGCCTGCGGTTCCAACACACGATCGTGACCCTTTTCCGTTGGGACTGCATTATCCTTAAGAAATAAACAATGTGCAATCCGAAATGCAGGGAACAAACAAAAACACTTACACAACTCCGTTGATGCTCTGTAAAAATAAACTCCATCCACTGGTCCCTTAATGCTGTTTCTCAAAAACACACTTCTTTTGTGACTTTTCGCGACGCTCTCGCTCTGATCAGGCTGTGCTCAGCCTCTCTTTGCTCTGCTATACGGGAGCGCGCGCTCTTCCGGCAGAAGTGTCCTTAGGACCCATATAAGGAAATTCCGCTCCATCTAACGTCACACAGAGCCATACTCGGAAAAAACTTTCCGAAACTTGTGACAAACCGGAAGAGGTTTTTTTGGAACAAAAATACTCCTTCAAACGTATAACTTAATTTTTGAAACTTTGTCCATGTTTAGCGTGGGAATCCAACTCTTTAACAGTGTAAAAAACTCAGTATGCATGAAATAGCATTTCACCCCCTCTTTAAGAAATAAACGATGTGCAAATCCGGCGTCAAACTGGGCCTTGTTTGTAAAACAAGCATCTTCGAAATGCAGGGAACAAACACAAATACTTGCATAACTCCGTTGATGCTCTGTAAAAATAAACTCCATCCACTGGTCCCTTAATGCTGTTTCTCTTTTGGTAATCTGTGCAGGGTTGTCTTGCCCTGGCAACCAAAAACACACTTCTTTTGTTACATTTCGCGACGCTCTCGCTCTGATCAGGCTGTGCTCAGCCTCTCAGTGCTCTGCTATACGGGAGCGCACGCTCTTCAGGGAGAAGTGCCCTCAGGACCCATATAAGGAAATTCCGCTCCATCTAACGTCACACAGAGCCATACTCGAAAAAAACTTTCCGAAACTTGTGACAAACCGGAAGGAGTATTTTTGGAACAGAAATACTCCTTCAAACGTACAACTTAATTTTTGAAACTTTGTCCATGTTTAGCATGGGAATCCAACTCTTTAACAGTGTACAAAAATCAGTATGCATGAAATAGCATTTCACCCCCCCTTTAAAATATATTTATGTGCACATAAACACACACAGAAAACTACATACTACATACATAAGTACATACAGAGGGAGGGGGGATCTAGCAGACCAGTCACAGCGCTTGCAGTCCACGTAGAAGTGATTTTTGGAGAGGTGCACGTCAAGCTACACCATACAACACATATCTCAATTCAGAAGTATAAATTGGGTTTAAGTCTGTTGTACTGCTGCGTGTTGTCTGGGTTTATACTGGGGGGAAGGGGAAATAGCAGCGGTCTTGAAGTGTTTTTGAAGGGGGGCTGTGGGGCTGGGTTGGGGTATGTTCCTCGGGGTGAAATGGTCCCACAGTCAGTCTGGTCTAATGTCGAAGTTGCTTTTGTCCTTCTCTCCCTTTGCATCAAATTTGCATGTATCACAGTTCATTGAGTTTGTGTTTTGTCAAACTCACTGATTTCAAACAGAGAGGCATGTAAGTTCAGCTTTAAAAGCATACACGCTAAAGGCCCGATCACACCAGACACAGCACAGAAAAGTAAAACGAAATGAAGTTGAAAGTTACTTAGGAAAGTAAAATTCTTGAGTTCAAACAAACACATTGTTGAATCTAGTGGTGTATAAGTCGAAGTATACACATCAACTGTAGTTTTGCCTTTGTAAAAGTTGCACAAAAAGATCCAGAACATTAAAGCTGTTTCTGATTTCTATGATAGCCGAGTATGATAATGCTCTGTGGAAGTGTCAGTGTCATGGCCAAGTCAAGGCTGCATGGGCTGATCCAGAAATTGGCCAATGTAGACCACAATGTCTGTGTTTTGCCCTCCAGATTAAATCTACCCAGTGGGGTTCAGCCTGTGTCAGACCCCTCCATCCCTCCAGCTCACCCCCTCTCTCTAACAATCTCACCCCTCTCTCTACTCAAGTGACAGCCGGCATTGGGGGGGGTTGGGACAGAGGGAGAGTGGCCTAGACCCGCCCTCCAGGCTGTGTGTGTGTGCACACAGGTCTGCGTTTCTTTTGGTTGGATGTGCCTTGCTGCTGACCTAATTTGCCCTCTGTAGATCAATCAATAGTCATTCAGTGCTTCCTTTTCACATGAGGTCTGCCCACGCTGCGCAGCAAACACAGGCTCTCTCTCTGCTGAGCGCTGGAATGTAATGGAAAATTGAATAACTGATGCTTGATACAATATTTTCAGACTGATGCATCTAATGAATGCCAGAGCCCAAGGACTGATCTCAGTGCAAACTTTTTCATTTCCTAAATGATCCTAATTGTAGTTACCTGTCGTATTTATGACCTGTTTTTAAGTGAAGTACAGCGAACAAAAACAAAATAACGTGAAAGGTATTATATGACCCCATTTAGAGGGGTCTGGTAAGGAAAGATCACACCTTTCTTATTATATCTGTGCTTTATGGATTATGTATAAGGATGAATGATAGTGTGTTATGAATGGTATCTGACTGTGGCCTGGTTTCCTCAAAGGGCGGGAGAGCTTTGCTGACCTAGTCTACAGCCCTCCTCTCTCTCTCAGCACTTTGGCTGCTGTTGCATATTTCAAGCACACCATGTAGCAGTCATGTATAATAGAGTGCTCTGAGAGGTTTGGACCATACTGTATGGCCCCATTTTCCAGAACACCGGAGCAGTGCGTGCATTGTGTCAGCGTATTTGATCTGATCTCAGTCACAGATGTACCATTATAGGAGGCTGCCTCACTGATAGGCATCATGAAAATGTGCGAGTCGCTCGAAAGCCCTTGAATGTAAAGATAAGCACCGTAGGAGTACAGAATGAGGCTAGTGTGAAAATGTGTTTTGATATGATGGTGTGCTAGATTATGCCTGCGAAAGTCCTCTTTGTCTCGACCCGTGAATAACTCGCCTCAGAAACAAAAAGTTCACTGTGTGGTTGTTCTCCGTTGCTCGGGGCCTTCAGTGCATTATTCTGAGATGATTATGCCTTTTTCCTTTTCCACATGGGGCCATCCAAAGAAAAGTCTGAGTTTATTTGCCCGCAGTTAAAAAGCGAAGCAGGTAAAAATACGATGTGTACTGGAATGCTTTTTGTTGTTCTGTTAGGTTCCTTCACCCTCCCTCCAGTCTCTCTTGTCTCTGTTAACCTTAATGTGTTTTTGACTGCTGGGGCGCGCATGTGTAAGGGATAGTTCACCCAAAAATATAAATTTTTGTTAACTCTTGTTTTATTTAGCTCAACTATTTTTTAAGAATTATTATTGCTGGGATAAAATGTACCAAAAATAGGTTGGAAATTAAAAGTCACACACAGAACTACTAGAGGCAAGAGTAATAATCAAAAGGTGAACATTTATTAATAAGCAAAAGGACCCATGGACAAAATTATAAAACAAGTTGAATTATACAGCATAGTTATTACATACATACAATATTACATATTTTGAAAACTCGTTTAACAATCATTTTAATTATATAAACAACATTTAAAAGTGAAATTTTTAATTCAAGTGTATTAAACCATTCTCGGTTATCCTTTTTTACCCAAAATTGTGCCAGTTCTTGTGCTGGTGTGTCACTGAAATCTGAGGCGGTGATGGGCTGCTGTTTGGTGGTGGAACTGCGAACTTCATGACCGCGGTCTCGCGCTTCACTTACAGTTGAAAGATGCCGTGACTGACTTCATAACCTGCCCATAACTTCATAACCTGCCCATAAACAAACAGTACAGAGTTCTGAGAACATATTTTAACATCAGAATTAATTAGAATCAGTTGTGTATCAAATAAAAATTAGTTTTATTTTTAAAAGTCATTTCAATCATGCGAAACAGCTGTTGCTGGTGGATTTAGCTGACTGACATCTCTTCCCTGTATTGCGTTGTGAAGTCTTTGTGTACAAAGACTTTATAGATGATATAAAACATCTACAAACCTTAATTTCCCTGAAAAAGCCCATCAACACACGTGCCTTAAACGCGCGCATATGTTGTTTTGAAAACGCTTTTTTTTTCGTTCACATCACATGTGACGTGTAACCGAGAGCATCAAATTATCAGGAAATTGGGTCACTTTTACTTCATCTGCGGTCTCACATAATACCTTGGCATTGTCCCTGCAACTCTTTGAGCAGTGTTTATATTGTGGTAATTTAAGATTTTACACAATGCTTCTTATTTAAGCCATAATAACATTTCCTCTGCACTTCTGTTTTGGATTATTGAGAATGAGCTGCTGGGACTGTTTCTGCTAAAGGTCATCAATATTAACTCCTATTATTTTTCTCTCTTTCTCTCAGATCACTAGATGGTCGGTTGCAAGTATCTCACAGAAAAGGACTTCCTCATGTGATCTACTGTCGTCTTTGGCGCTGGCCGGACCTGCAGTCTCATCATGAGCTCAGAGCCATTGAACTCTGTGAGTTTGCCTTCCACACCAAAAAGGACGAGGTCTGTGTCAATCCCTACCACTACCAGCGGGTCGAGACACCAGGTAATACAACTGATATTTATGAAAGGATCAAGCACACTATCAGACCGTATCATTCGTTTAGGCCTGAAGTTTGCTACAAGGGGTTGAGCACAGCACTGCAGAGAATGTGCCAATTATTATTTGATTTTGAGCATGCAAAATATCTTTGGACAGTGCAACAGATGGGATATGAAAGATTTAACTTTAATAAACTGAGCTTTGAAATGATTTGTTTCTGTATTGATTCGTATGCATACTGCTCCAGGCTTGTGTTCACTTCTCACTGCTTTGTGTGTGCACTTGGATGGGTTTAATGCAGAGCACAAATTCTGAATATGGGTTACCATACTTGGCCACATGTCACCTCTCTCACACTTGTCACCTCACTTTTGAATGGAAGTCAAAAGAATGAAAACAGTGTAGTGTGTCCACCCATTTAAACAAAAATATGATAATTAACTTCATCCAAAGCGAAAGACTTTAAAATGTAATTGAATTCACTCGATTGGCTCTATAACTCCCTCTCCTCTCCACCTGTCTCTGGTGTGTGGTGAGTGCACTGGCGCCATTGTCCTGTGGCTGCCATCACATCATCCAGATGCTGGAATACAATACAGCAATACACAATAAAGTGCTGTATGAATGCATAATTAATGCATTCAATCTGCAAAAGTTGATAAAATAATCATTATGAATGTATTCATAATCACAAAGTGTGTAATTACATTAATATGGTTCTTTATGTAATAAATTCAACACCGTTGTATAGACTATACTCCATATCTTCAATTCCTGTCCACAATCTACACTTATAAAGGCAAAAATAGTCAAGTCAAGTCACCTTTACTTATATAGCACTTTTAAAAATACACATTGTAACAAAGCAACTGAACAGCATTAAATAGCAAAATACAATCAATAAATCAAAAAGGCAGTTCACCATTGAATTCAATGATGTCATCATCCAGCTCTGCTCAGTTTAAAGGGGTCATATGATGCTTTTTTAAAGATCAGTATGTTGTGTATTTGATGTATTTTGGCATGTTTAAACACATGCTTTAATGTCCAAAAAACATTATTTTTCAAATACTGTACATTTATTGTAGGTCTTCTATGCCCCGCCTCTCTCAAACGTGTTGTTTTCTACAAAGTCCCTCCTTCCGACAAGCACAGTCTGCTCTGATTTGCCAACTGACCCAGTGCATTGTGATTGGCCATTCACCACAAGCACTTGTCGAAAAACTCTGCATTTGAACATTCAATAGCAAATACTTAAAGTAATAACAAAACATACTAACAGTAGCTGATTCAGAAGCGTAGCAAAGTCAGAATTACATCATGAAACGGTCGTCCATAAAATACATTGCTGTTCTTTTGTAAGTAATCTTAAAGATTCCTAAATGCATCTACTTTAGGAAGGCCAAATAAAGTGCTTTTGTTTTCACCTAGATACACACAGCATCTCTATGACATGACTGCTTAAACACTAACTGCGATTACTGAAACCAGGCCTTCTTTGTTTGCGTGAACATTTGAGCGGCATTACGCAAATTTTCCACATAGTGATGTATTCATGTGGGGCCGTGTAAGAACGAGCCATTTTAGGGGGGCGTAGTGGAGTCTAAACTTTTATAAAGAATATCTCTTTGGATTTGAGACTTTAGTCTTTGCAACTTTACAGATCTTCTTTATGCACCAAGAGCTTGTAACACTCCAAAGAGAAAGGGAAAATTGAAATACCATCATATGACCCCTTTATATTGTAGTATCTGTTCAATCAAGTCAACAAAATGGCTGGAAATTAAATGTCCCCACTTAAATACTGTAATACTGAAATACTGTGCAACTACTTCAGATAAAGTCAAGCAGAGCACATTTATAAATGTAAAGTGTTAGTCAATATTGTGTCAAAATTCTATTGTTGAAGTCGAAATAGCATTGAGATAGTATTTTTTATTTTTTTTTAATCCATAACGCACAGCCCGGTTTAGCATTAATAGTAATATAGAAGTATCTGCAGTATGTTGTGCCAGTTGTGGATCAACAGTATATTTATTTGTGTTTTAATTGAGAAATCTCATTCTTTTTTACTTTCTCTCCTTCACTAAAGTTCTTCCTCCAGTGCTGGTGCCTCGTCACACTGAAATCCCCAGTGAATTTCCTCCTCTGGATGACTACAGTCACTCCATCCCAGAAAACACAATTTTTCCCGCTGGCATCGAACCCCAGAGCAACTACATACCAGGTAGGAAGGAAGAACTGAAAAATACTCATGGAGCTGAGGTTCATAGTGTTGTAAAAACAGACTAGCCATGAAGTACAACAAAAAAGTAGCCTCTAAAGTAATATATCGTCATCATCTGCCAGAAAGCAGCACAGTCTGAAGTGTTCTCCTGATTTAATAGACTAGGCTTAGTCTGTAGCTGTAGCTCCAGTGGTCTAGTGGGCAGTGGGTGGATCACTTTACTGGAAGGATGTGGGAGGAGGAAAGAGACAAAACACACAGATAGAGTAATAGCTCTGTTCACTGGCCTCCATTCAGGCAGAAGACAGTCAATACATCATTGTGTTACAGTGTTGATGAAGCACCAATAAAGAAGAGTTAACACCTGAAAAAATCATGTTCATCTAAAATAAATCAGAATTTTAATTTATGCATAAGCATAAAGCATATTCTGACCTCTTGTATGTACACCAACATTCAAATGTTAGGGGTCGGTAGAAATTAATAAACTTTTCAGCAAGGATGCATTAGAGAAGGAAATACTTAATGTTCATAATGTTACAAAAGATGAGTATTTCAAATAAATGCTGCTCTTTCTATCTTTCTATGAATCAAAGAAATAAATATAGAAAAAAAGATATCCCTGTTAAGCAGCACAATTGTTTTCAACATTGTTAGCATATTCAAATGAGCATGTGTTACTGAAGAAGACCAGAGTAATGGCACACACTCGTTTCTCAAAAGAGAAAAAGGGCATAAACAGGCACAACCATTTAACTATTTACATGTTAATCCCACCCAGTAAACAAATGACTGCTACAGTCCTCTCGTTTATTATATTTGTAGGACTACTCACAAGAGATGTTTACCAGTTGTTGCATCAGACGGACACAAGAGCGTTTATGCTGAAGTGCTTTTAAAGACTGGTTTTCACTACATGGAGTATGTATGGAGTGGCTCTGGCTGGGATTAGTTTCATCCGAATGGTATTTGCTGCAGAGAGACAGGCTGTTACTGTAATAGGGGGCAGTGTGTGTTGTTTCATATCCTGCTGCTGGAACTGAGCTGACCCCAGATTTCTTAATCTGAGGGGGAAATAAAACACTTGTGAGTCATTGTCTCTGATGCACCTGCTAGATTTAGCCGGATGTGTTATGTGTTATGAATGTGTATGAATTGTGTGCATGCTGGTTAACCTGTGTGTTTGTATGTATTGCAGAAACGCCCCCTCCAGGCTACATCAGTGAGGATGGAGAGACAAGCGATCATCAGATGAACCGCGGTATGGACACAGGTGATGCCAGTTAAACCACCGTGATGTTGCAGTCTTTAAAGATGACATGTTGACGCAGTGAATTTCCTATGACTGCACAGCTATGAAGTAGTTCTGTTTGTTGGTGGCATTTCAGTTCCATATCACTTTTCCACTTTGTTTTTGAGTTTCTTTCTGATACTTAATCAGTTGTGCAAGGAAGTAGATCTACGCAGAGGAGCATTTAGGAACGAAAACCTGCAAAATTTGACAAATGAGACAAACACTTGTGGATACTTTAATGGAATGGAAGTGAAATAATTGACTCTGCACACTTCAATTATTGTAAATCAAATCAAAAGTTATTTTATCAAAACATGCTGTGTACATTCATACACCATTAAAACATTTATCTGTTCTTTTCATTTCAGGGTCTCCAAATCTGTCTCCGAACCTTGTTTCTCCTGCCCACAACAATTTAGGTAACTCTTTTTGCTTGTGTGTATATCGTAAATTTACACTGGTGTCTTAGCAGAGTAACCACAAGTGCAGTATATTTATTAATTTAGTAAAAAAAAAAAAAAAAGGGACAGTGTACATTAGTCAACATTCATAAATGTAAATGTACCCAATGGCTAGTTTTCATTGGTAGTCCTTTCGCCAGATGTTATTTAGGCCAATTATCTGTGACCTGTGAACATGATTTACTAACAGTTGACCATCATGTTGAGTCCACATTATTTTTGTCTCGATCAGATCATATCAGATTTTCATTTTCATTTTTCAAGTTGAAAATATATAGACTTTTATAGAGTCTTCCTGACATTCGGTTATGTTAATGTTTCTTCTCCATGATTCAAATGCTGAGGCGACAGAACACTGTACTAAAATACTTAATGTCCAATAAACTACTATACAACAGAGCTGCACTGCTGCTCAATCTACAGAGCCACAGTGACGAGAAAAAAAGAAGCTAACCGAGTTGCGCTTGCAATCTGAATTGAATGTAATGAGAGTAAAAGACTGGCCACCCGCAAACTAACGCAAAGATAAATAATAAACTAAAGAACTTGTGAAAACACACAAACATACAACTCAGACTGACTCATGAATCATTGACTCGCATGATTTAGCTCTTTTTAATGAATTGATCAAAACAATTGGTCTTTAGCCGATGAGTTAATGATATGAATCCGCGTAATGACTCACTCTGTGTCAAAGTAGTTCTTATTCGATTATTGTAATCATAATTTTCCTTAAGTCCAACTCCAAATGAGCCGAGAACTTTTACTGCATTATGTGAATTTATGTGTTTGTTGGACCTAAATCAGTGCACGGATTGACTGATTGAACTGTACTGATAAAACCGTGTGTAATTAAAAGTGAGTGTTTCTAGAAATGTGTTTTAAGTCTGTAATGGAGTTTAAACTTCATAATCACGGGAAGAAGGAGGCGGCAAACATTCAAATGAAACTTTTAATACCAAAATAAACACAAAACAGCGCGACAGCCCCTGACGGATGACTGCCACGCACAAACAAAACCAAAACACAAAATATAGCCCAGGCCTGGTCCTCCTCTCTCGTCCTTCACTGTCGTCGCTCCAGTTTTATATCCTTCCATCTTCTCCGTGGCACGCGAGACCGCTGAGTTGAGCAGGTGCCGCTCATTTCCAAATCACTCCACCGGCCCACTCGTCACACAGTCTCTCAGAGGAAATGGACTGCTGAAAGGATTATTTGTATGTCCCCAAAACGACCACCCACACTAAACATTCTTCCAGTTACTATCTAAGCAAGGGAGACACCGCAGACACCGCTCAGATCCCCCAGCGATTTCTCTTCTCCACAGCAGAGGTTGAGTGCGAATATGTCAGAGAGAAAGGCCAGGGCCAAAAGCCTGTAATTTTCTATAGTTTTCCAAGTGATGATGGTATTTCCCGACTCAGCCTTTATTTCTGGGAAGTAACTTGCTCTTGACATCACAGTGTCGTCAGTTCCCAGTCCCCGTGCTCTGTCTCATCCGGTATTCCCACCCATTTGTTTTTCTTTTTCCTGTCTTTTTTCCTTTTTCTTTCTATTTCTTTTCCACCGCCTATTTTAGTGCATGTCTGTTCCTGGTGGATTCTCTGCTTTTATTGTTCGTTTTTTTTTTTCTCTCTCTCTATCAGATCTACAGCCGGTGACATACTGTGAACCAGCGTTCTGGTGCTCTATCTCCTACTATGAGCTGAACCAGAGAGTCGGTGAAACTTTCCATGCCTCCCAGCCCTCTTTAACTGTAGACGGCTTCACAGACCCGTCCAACTCTGAACGCTTCTGCCTGGGCCTGCTGTCCAACGTTAATCGCAACGCTGCTGTGGAGCTCACGCGCAGACACATTGGTACACACACCATCGTTCTAAATCACTCATTCATTAGGTAATATTGTTTAAAAATAAATACTTCATTTAATATTTCCTAATGTGGCAACCTCCCTGTTTTTTGCAGGCCGAGGTGTGCGTTTGTACTACATCGGAGGTGAAGTGTTTGCTGAGTGTCTAAGTGACAGTGCCATTTTTGTTCAGAGTCCCAACTGTAACCAACGTTATGGCTGGCACCCCGCCACTGTTTGCAAGATCCCACCTGGTAAGATAAAACGAGAGACCCTCAACAAATCACCCTGGTTAACAAGAGAGATACTGAATAGCTGTACTAAACAGGATAAAACAGAGCTTCCTTTGTGATAGTTGCATGACATTCAGCTGAATCAGTTTTGTCATTTTAGTTTGTTTTAGTTGATTTTGATTGTGTGAACTTTTTCAAACTGCTTTGTGTCCTTCCAGGCTGTAATCTGAAGATCTTTAATAACCAGGAGTTTGCAGCTCTGTTGGCCCAGTCTGTGAATCAGGGCTTTGAGGCCGTGTACCAGCTCACCCGCATGTGCACCATACGCATGAGCTTCGTGAAGGGCTGGGGAGCCGAGTACAGGTACGATTACTGCAGTCACTTCAATCCTGCCATATCTATCAGCTTGCTTGCCACTCTGGGAACGTGGCCTCGATTTGACTTCGCTCAAAGACTTTTGAATCACTTTTGAAGTGGTATTATCCAAAACCACAGAAGCAACCCGTGCTTCCTGTTAAATTCTTTGAGTGTGATTGTTGTGATCAGCTTTATTATGAATACTCAATGACATAAACAACTTTGTATTTTATTTTACATTTAGATTTATGGTAATGTCTTGATTTTAATCAAATGGACCATAAATGGAAACCATAAAAGTTAACGTTAAATATTAATAATTTACTGAATACTTATAATAAAAGATTCACTAAAGATACAAAAGACCAATTAAAGTTGGTATTAAAATTAATTTGTATTTGAAGGGTGCTATCATACCTGTAATCCCTGTTTCGGAACAAAGCAATCGATCTACAGGTATGAAAGCACCCTTAAAATACAAATAAATTTTAATACCAAATTTAATTGGTCTTTTGTATCTTTTATTATTCATAATAAAGCTGATCACGACAATCAAACTCAAAGAATTTAACAGGAAGTGTGGGTTCCTTCTGTGGTTTAGGATAATACCACTTCAAAATTGATTTGCAGTAAATCTCCCTCACCTGCTTTCAGGTGGAGCAGAATTTACTTCAGAGCCGTAGTTCTCTGACAAGCTATTCAAAATTGCGTCCATAATCGCGAACAATATAATTGTAAGATTGTGAAATCGACAAAATCGTTTGACATCAGACGAGTGTTTGAAATAAAGTCTTCTGTGAGATGTGGCTCCTTAAACAGAATAATTAAGGCCCAAAATAATTCATTGTATTCCAAGCAGTGATGAACTATGATGAATTATGATGAAAATTTTAATAAGAGCAGCTCAGTTAAACCATATATTGTTTAGTCCTGTGTTGAATCAATGAAAGCAGTTATATCTTCTGTTTATTGAGCTGCAGCGACAGGCATTTCCTGGATTTCTTCGTCTGAGCATATTTGTATTTTCAGCGTGAGGGCGCCCACTGGCCATCGGATGGAGATTTACTCCTGATCACAGAACTGTGCTTCACTAAAGAGACGCATGATAATAGCTGCTTCTGCCTAATTCCAATTTATTACCTTTGTGATTTAATTTAGATGAATTGTGCAGCTCTGGTAAAGGCGCACTTTGATTTTGAGTGTGGAAAACGTGCTCACCCACAAATATTGCCTGTGTCCCAATGTGCATACTATCTATCCTAAATTCTATGTGATATTAGGGATGCCAGGACCGTGTACTGCTTTTCACCGAACTTATGTAATTACTCAGTAGTGTAATAGCCTGGTTCATTGGATCGGATTGCTTTTGTCATTAAAACTGAACCGCACTGGAGTTCATTTTCAATCGAAACGAGACCACCTCGTTCAGGGGATCTTGGACCAATTGTTTTGGCGCGGATCCAGTGTGATTGAGAGATTAACTTTTAAGTGAGTGTTAGATGATGGTATAGGCAGTCTATATGTAAAAATGGGTTAAGTAAACATGCACAATTAAACATCCAGCCAATATTAAGAGATTTTGTCAGTTATATGCAGATGATACAGTCATTTATGTATCTGCAAAGACTCCAAGTTTAGCCGCAGAAATATTAAGAAATGAAATGATTGGTGTGACACAGTGGTTACAGAACAGTTGTTTGACCCTGAATTGTACAAAAACTGTCTCAATGTGTTTTTCAATCAGAAAGAAGGAAATGAGTGATTTTATAATTAAGATCAATCAAAAGGAAATTGAAACGGTTAATCATTTTACATATTTAGGTGTTATTTTAGACTCTCATTTGAAATTTGATATGCATGTTAAGAAGCTATGTAGAACAATCAAAACAAATCTGAATTGTTTTTACATGATTAGACCATATTTATCATTGAAAGCAGCCAAGTTATACATGCATGCAATGATTTTTTCACACTTATCTTACTGTGTGACTGTCTGGAGTCAGGTTTCTCAACTGACTATTAAACCTGTTAGATCCCTATATAAACAAACACTAAAAGTTTTGGATAAGAAACCAACCAGATGGCATCACTGTAGCATTTTACAAAAATATAGTTTGCTTAGTTTTGAAAATTTTATAAATTCATCTGTTATTAAAATGTTTTTTAAATGTTTAAACAATCTTGCGCCAAAAGTTATATGCGAATTAATATCAAAACAGAGTAGTAGGGGGATCGCTACAAGAGGTGCAACTACACAGAACTGTATAGCACCACAGAGAAAAACTAAATTTGCACAATCTACATTTACAGTTCAAGGTGCATTGTTATGGAACAGCTTGTCAGCTGAATTGAAAATGCAAACACAGTTGAATATTTTTCAAACAAAACTGAAAAAGTGGTTCAAACAAAAGCAGATATGTGAACATTGATGGTTGTACATAGAATTAGTTGTTTTTTTTTTTTATTTTTATTTTTTTATATTTTTTTTTTTTTTAGCCTAACCAGGGACTAGGGCTGCAAATTAGCCATTGGCTAGAAGCCTATATGTAGAGCATCGGCTGCATGAAACTGTAGCAATGTTATACTGCATTGTCCCTGTTAAATAAACTGATAAATAAATAAATAAATTTTGTTATTTTTATTTTTATTTTTTGTCATCAACTGATGTTGGACATTTAATTGTACATGCTCATTTAAATGATTGATTTGAGTTTTTTAGTTTTTTTTTTTACACAGAATAGTATAGAATTATAATATCATCCAAAAATGAATTAATTATATAAAATGTATTAACTGAAAATTGTTAGCTGAAAATAATCAGCTTATCGGTAATGGACAATTTTTAATAATATTTTGCCTCCCTAATGTTTAATATTGACTGATAACGTTACAATATCTCTAATATCAGCAGATATAAATAGAAATGATAGAAGTTTGAGTTCTATAGAAGTTTATAATAAAGGAAGCTTAGACCATTTTACTGCTTTATAGAACAATAGAAGGGAGTGTTGTTTTAAGGCTATTTTAGGAAGGACAGGCCTGCGGGGTCAAGGCAGGGTCTTTTAGGCTGGGTAACTCTTTTTCCTGGTCTGGCATGCTCTGGTGAAGAGCTCTGTCCACCAGCTTAGCGTGTCCGTCGTGTAAACTGTTAGGTCTGCGCTGGCAAATCATTCCACACCAAACAAACCCACACATGGTGTGCTTCATAATGTCTCAGAGTTTCCTGGTCTCTCTCGCTCTCTTTCTGTTTTTCTCCCCCTCTTGCTCTTTTGAGTAACTTTATTGTTTGAGCCAAAGGAACCAAGACCCTAATCAGAAGCAGTTGTGGGTTTTGACCAGGGACATCTGTAAGGAAAGCTTGAGAAGAAAATAGGAAAGAGTAAGACTGGTGTGAGAGAGAGTGAGACTGTGGTTTCCAGACAGCTTGGCGTGTGGAGACACAATCTGAGCTGTCGGGTTTCAGCAGACACCCACTCCTTCTCTCTCTCTCACGCCTCTCCACGTCTCCCCACCTTCACATCCACCTCTTCGAGTGCTGACAAACTGTCCCTGTTGCAGATTAAAAAAGCCTTTGGAGCACTTTATCCTTGGACCCTGTATTTACCATCGCCAGATTAAAACACTTGATTTCACCTGTGCTTTTTTTTTTTTTTACCATTTACTTGTCCAAAACTTGACTTTAAATGCGCTAATCTTTTCACAGTGTCAGCACAGAAGAGTAACAACTGAGTTGAGGAAGAGCCTTACTCATACTGTCTTTCCCTCTTTCCACTACTCCATCTCTTTTTCTCTCTTAATACATTCTGTAGTCTGCTGGAGACTGTGGCCTGTGCTTATACTGTATTTCAGCACGGCCCTTATAATCAGCCTGTGGTCTGTTCATAGACGAATGAAAGATTTACTGAGAAAAATGTCGTAGAAGAGTGAGAGGTAGTCAATCGATCAATATAATAACTTGCGAGGACACATCATATTGGTTGCATTGTGAGGTGATTTGAAACACAGTATTGCACTGCATATACAGTACACTACCATTCAGAAGTTTGGAGTCAGTAAGAAGTTTCTTTCTTTTGTTCTTTTTTTTTTTTAACATGGTTAATACTTTTTATTCAGTGAAGATATAGTGTTACTGAGAATTTACTGAAAAACTCAGTATTGAAGAATGAGAGACTGATCAATAGAACATGCAAGGGAACAAAAACAGTGGGCAGATATACATTTGTTTGATAGAGCTGTAATGAAAAGGATTTAGAATATGAAGATTACATTGTGAAGTGTTTCAAAACCCAACGTGGGAGCAGCAGAACAGTTTAACCAAAGTAATTCAAAAGAACTTGCTTTTAACTTGATGCTTTTTTCGCATTACTTTGCATTATATGTATATATATATATGTGTGTGTGTGTGTGTGTGTGTGTGTGTGTGTGTGTGTGTGTGTGTGTGTGTGTGTATAAACATATGTGCTGCATATACACTACCACTCAAAAGTTTGGATTTTCTTTTCTTTTTTTTTTTTAAGTGCCAGTAAAGACTTTATAACAGTATAACAAAAGATTTCTAGTAGATGTTAAACAGCAAAGTTTTTAACACTGATAATAATATGTTTCTTGGGCTCCAAATCTGCATTATAGAATGATTTCTGAAGGATCGTGTGACACTGAAGACTGAATTAATGGCTGCTAAAAATTCAGCTTTGCATCACAGTAATAAATTACATGTGTAAATATATTGAAATAGAGAACAGTTCTTATAAACTGTAATAATATTTAAATATGAGCCTAAGAGACTGTTTTCAAAACCATAAAATCTTATAAACCCCAAACTTTTGAGAAGTAGTGTACTGAAGAATATTTAATGATACTAGTTTGCTGTTACAAATAAAACAGAGTATTACAATAAAATGTCCAAATGTCCATAAAATGTGGGTTTTTCACTACTTAAAACTAAGTGGCTTAGTAAACTAAGTAACTTGTACACAGATAAATCAATAGAGAAATGTATTGCTGGTTAGATGTTATCATTATTGATTGTAGTAGATCGAGTTGTTTTAGCTTTAGTAATGAAATTAAAAATCTATTTGTCTGTAATAATTTTCTGAATTATTCTCTCAGTGCTGATGTGACTGTGAGTCATGTAGTAGGAGGGGAACTGATATTCTGGAGAGAATTACACGTGTGCGTGTGTGTGTGTGTGTGTGTGTGTGTGTGTGTGTGTGTGTGTGTGTGTGTGTGTGTGTGTGTGTGGAAGGATTAGAGGAAGTCCCATTAAAGAGTGGAGCAGTATAAGGTGTTATGAACAGCAGTTCCGGGACTGTGTCTTTTCTGGTGTGTGTGTGTGTGTGTGTGTGTGTGTGTGTGTGTGTGTGTGTGTGTGTGAGCACAAGCGAGGGGGCTTAGACAAGTATTGTGTAAGCATTGTGGAATGTAATATAAGTGTCTGGCAGTGAATACCGTCCCTGTAAGGGACCAGAGCAGAGTTTACACACAGTTCACACACAGACACTCCTATGTTGTCCCAAACCTGTAAGATTTTTCTTCTTTTTTTGGTACACAAAATTATGACATTTTGGTGACCACTAACTTTTATTATATGGACAAAACAAATTTTGAGACATCTCTCAAAATATATATATTTTTTAATGTTCAACTGAAGAAAGGAAAAAAGGAATTTTAATTATGTGATCTTATTTTACTCTATAATGTTGTTAAAAACCTGTATGGTTTTTAACAACATTATAGAGTAAAAAAAGATCACATAATTAAAATTTTCAGAGTGTCTATTTCCACTAAGTGCAAATAGCCGCCTTGTTGGCAGAGTCTGCCCACCAACCTTTTCAAATATCATATTGCATCAGAAAAGCATTTGTTTTCAATAATAATGAAGGAAATAATCAAAAAGGTGAAAATAAAGTATTGGGGAGGTGTATGGGGAGGCTTTATTTTCCCAATAAGGAGGCATTCATTTAATAATTTGAATTGAAATGATAATTTACACTCTATGTTATTATTGCAGTTTTATAATGTACTACAATACTGAGGTACAGATAATTGCCACTCTTTGCAGAAAGTAGTATAAATAGCAGGAAATCTTGCCATTTTAACATAGTGTAAATAGAATCTATAGCTATTTGCACTGTGTAAATATCATATCATTAAAAAATTCTGCTATTTTCCCTTAGTATAAATAGAATCCATTGCTATTTGCACATTTCTGGGTGAACTATCTCTTTAAACCACAATTAATGTTGCAATTTCATTGTTCTCCATCAAGCTGTTTTAAATACAAGAACATGCTCTTGTCCAAATAAAATGTATAAATGAATACATTTCCATTGTCTCAAAATATTTGTGATTGGAGCGAAGGCATGCAACAAATGATTAAAATGTGCAATGATTTTCATGTGCCAATCCCTAAAATTGCTCATTGCTAAAAGAAATGCGATTTGAAGTGCAGATGCGTGAGAAAAATATTGGAAACAATGATCTGATGCGGTTCAATTCATATATTAAAGTGTTTGCTTAAGTGTCCGAATACTGTGTGTTTGTTTGTTTACTCTCCTCGTTTTCATCTCTCTCTCTTTTTAATGCTGTCAGGCGGCAGACAGTGACTAGCACCCCCTGCTGGATAGAACTGCACCTGAACGGTCCTCTTCAGTGGCTGGACAAAGTGCTCACTCAGATGGGCTCCCCCTCCATCCGCTGCTCCAGTGTGTCATAGGAATCCCTCCCTCCACAAACAACATATACAAACCACAAGATCTGGGGGAAAACAGTTCCTTCAGGATTCAAAGGCTGAAGACCTTTATACCCACCAGACTCTGTAGCACTTTCACACCTGTCTCATGTTGGAGGAGTGTATTACAGTATACAGTTGTGTTCAAAATTATTCAACCCCTCAGAGACTGCAGTACTTTACAAATACAAGCTTTTCTGAAGATCCAGGATATAATAAAACTTGCATCTATAACAGCTCACTGGCATATTAACAGTGATATTGTCAATATATAATGTAATATATTTGAGTTATAAGGTCTTTTAATAATACTGCTATGTCATAATTATTCAACCCCTATTCAACATTGCTGTTTTTAAATCACTTATTTGCATGGTGGGGAATAAACACACAATTAAGCTTTTAGAAACTCTAAAACAGAATTAGCTTGAGCTGTTACACATACAGTTTGGCCCATGCATGTGTTGAAGTTGAGTAGCAAAAACAGAAATCTCACAAAAGCAAAATAGAAGAAATATTGTATTACTTTAGAAAGGCTAAGGCTATATGAAGATTTCCAAGACATTGAAAGTTCCTAGAGACACAGCTCTCAGTCTTATTTCTGAGCTTAAAGTGTTGAAGAAAAATCACAATATCATAAAATGTTTAATCAGAGCAACTGAGAAAAACCTGCAATGTACAGCCAAAGACTTGCAAGATGACCCGATGAACGGAGGAAAACCATTTCAAAGCAGCATGTAGAAGAACACTAGACAAGTATTGCCTTCATGTTGAGACATCTTGATAAATACCACTCTTGATCAAGAAGAACAAAAGGCAGACTTGAACTTGATAAAATTCATTTGTGTTGACCTGTGGAGCTCTGGAGGAATGTTATATGGAGTGATGTGACCAAACTGGAACTTTTTGGACCCATGGATCAACGGTATGTCTGCTGCAAAAAATGGCAAAGCTCATAAGCAGAAGAACACCATCTCCATCCTCAAACTTGGAGGTGGATCAGTCTTGTTATGGGGTTTCTTTACTGTAGCAGGAAGTGGAAATCATGACTGTATGAAGGACATCATGGATCTATGAAGTATCAGGCCATTTTGACAAGAATTGTGATGCCTTTGGTGCAAAGACTGAAGCTGATGATCAATGGACTTTCCTGCAGTCCAGTCATCCCAAAGTACACATCCAAATCTACTTTTCCTTGGTTCAGTGATCAGTTATAAAATGTTCTTGAGTGGCCTGTTAAAGAAAGCAGTGGTGGATGTGGAAACCAAAGATTATCAGTGATCTGAAAGCTTTTTCAGTCGAGGAATGGGCCAAGACTGTAGTAGAGAGGTGACATAAGCTTCTAAACACTTACAGACAGCTATTATTGGTGATTTTAAAGAATAAAAGATTCTGCACAAAGGGGGTTGAATAATTTTGAACATGAATGATTAGAGCCAATTTGAATTTCATCATGATTCATCAGTGATCCATTCTCAGAATCACTCAAAAGTGCCCTCCACAGCAAATTGTCTTGCAAGTCAAGGGGGTTGAATATTTTTGAACACAACTGTATGTATATGTAAATATTCGTTTTTGTTATTTTTAGCCATTTTTATTGCCATTATTGATATAAAATATTGCCATTTATATGTTGTTATACAGCATGTATATGTAAGATCTCTCCTGTCTTGTCTTTTATGATGCCGTGTATGGTACACGTTTACTGTAACGGGTATATAAGAGGCTTGATCATTTTATAGAGACATTTGGTTTTTTTTGTAAAGTGTAAATATGAAGTTTTCAAGTATGTTTTTTTTGTTTGTTGTTGGTTTTATCAAAATAATGAAACTTGGCTCATGTCATAATGTTTTGTCTTCAAACATTGACACCCAAGTTAATATATATTTTCTTTTAGAGTTTCCCCAGAATATTGAATTTCCATATCCTGTTTTGCCCTGGCCAGTGAAATGTGCTTACAGCACATACATTAGCAATTCACCTTTTTCAAATTCACTGCACTGAATACTATATAAGAAACTTAATGTGTGTTCACAGCAGTTGATGTAACACTTCTAAAAGTGTTATCCATGCTTCACAATATCTCTTGTTAAAATGTTAAGGGATTTTGTCATTGCACAGATTCTAAGAGCCTGCCACTCTTTCTTCGGTAGTTTTTCATCTCTCACCAGTCTATGCATGTGGAATTCATGAGAGGATGTTATAACTGTGCCAGCCGTCCTCAGTGAGGGTTTTGTAATATCTGGTCTAGTGTTGATTTCAGCTTTGTCTGCAGTGAACCGGCCGTCTCTTCTGTGTGAATGAATGTGAATTACTGGGTTTTATAGGATTCGTTGCTCTTCTAACTCCATGTATTGTGATGCGGTTTCATTGTTATTCGCTCAGTGTCTTTATTGAGTGGGTGAAGAGCTCTGCAAGGTCTGCCGATGTCTCAATTTTCTGCTTTGGAGAACGAGTTTCTCTTTTGAACGAGTTTCTCTTACATCATTTTGTGCACTAAGAACTTGCCTCTTAATATCCTACAGTCGTGCATACTGTATGTACACATACTTGCGGGTCTTCACGTTCTCCAGAAATGAAACTGAGTGAGTGTGCCTTTGCATCGACTCTCATAACCGAGTTTGTAAATAGTATACTGGAGACTTCTACACAGGTGTTCATCTGTATTCTTGAGTAAGTGGGTTGTCCAGGGTTGGACCACTCAGGGTTGTGATCTTTCTCAGCTGAACTTGTAAATATGTCTTATAAAATGATTATGCATGCCTATTTTCTGAAATTCATGCCATTTGTACTGTAGACTCTATTTTGCTACCAAATATATTTTCAGAAGTGGGACGGGAAATGCTCTTACCTCTGTGTTTGTAACCTTTTGAAAGGTGGGACTGTACTGCTGGCAGGTTTTTGTAGGGTTAACCCTGTATTTTTATACATCAAATGCTCGTAGGATATGGAGAAGGGCTTGAAGAAGGGAAATGTCAAAATAGGCGTTTGCTAAAGCCAGATGATGTACTGCTCTTTCGGTTAGGCGCAGGTCTGTGTGAATGCTTGCAATGAGAAGCGGGCTCTTGAGCTTCAAAATGTGTTGTAAAGGAATCATGGAGAAAAGTAGGATGCAGGTGCATCGTATACGATACAGTCAGTAGAAAAGATGTGTGACGTCTTTGTGCATAAATGTTCATAAGGGCTACTGGTGATTTAGATGCTCTAAGACCTTACTTTGATAAAGTCAGAGTGTTGACATGTATTTAAAAACCTCTTGATGTCATCCAGCAAAGACTTGATTGAAGGTACTGAAATTATTCAGGAAATGATTTATTGTCCGTCTAAGCAAGCCTTAAGTCTTTGAGAGGAAGAAAAAAAAACGGCTCTCATTTGCTCAACAAATTGTTGAATATGTTTTAAGTAATGTGCATTCATTGTGCTTGTGTTCAACTTTCACATTCATTGATTATGTGGCTTAGTGGTGATCGTTGTGCTTGACGTTGTTAGATTTCTTTATCATATAAGTATATCATCTTTATTATTTCATTCCATCTCAAGTTTAAGAGAAAAAAGTTATTGTTTGTTATTGTTGTACTTTTAATAAATATGTAAATAAAAAATGTCTCATTCAACTGATTTGTCTTCATAAACATTCACCTTTAAATATCTGTGTTCTTCTCAAGGTCTGCTTATTTATTTATTTTTTAAATTTTATCAAAAGGTACATTGCTGGGATGAAGGTAACACAACCCTGGCCTGTGACCTAGCACACAACACTTTTTTTCCTGGTTAAAATATGAAAGCTGTCTTTGTTCAGAGGATCGGGCAGGGAGGCACCTGAATTCTTCTCAAGTGCACATAGGCTGAAAAGTGGAGCAACTTGCTCCCATTGAAGTAATCCTGGGCCCGTATTGATAAAGATACTAAGAATCTTCTCAGAAAACTCTTAATTTAGCTTAAAAACTTTTATGTAGGAGTCTTAGCTTAAGAGCGATTCGGGATCGATCTGAGAGCAACTCTGAGTAAGGAAAAGACAAAAACTTTCATCTTAGTGAGGAGGCGGGGTTGACGCCGTTGTTATGTATGACACACTATTTAAGTGCAGTTTGAATGTTAGTTTTAATGTATCAAACATGGAATCAAAACCAAGAAGGGCGAGAAAGCCCAACTGGACAGAGGAACAGTGTTTACTGTTAGCGCAGTTAGTGGATGAACACAAGGCCATTCATCCGTGCCGGTTGTCACAGCAAGGGACAAGAAGCAGACATGGGAGCATATAGCACAAACTATTAACAGTTCATTCCCTCTGCTTGTGGTCACCTATAAGCCTGCTATATTCATAAATGCAGTTTTTTGAGCCTGCAATGTGGGAATGTCCAGTGGAAACGAAATGAACTGCGACACAATAAGATGATCTGAAAGTGCTGTAATTGTTTGTGTGATCACTCTGCTTACAGAAGGTTGTGACAGACCCAAATCATCACTATTGCATTGTTGCATATTCCCAGTTGCCACATCGTAATGTAGTGATTACTTTAATTTCTGCCGCTATGGCATTTCTGCGCTGTGTCGGAGATAATCTCACGTCTCTAATAAGATCAGTCACAAACATGATCCCTGCACGATCTAATCTATAGCGTCTTATTAAATCACTGTCATCCATTGTCTGCAACACATTTCTTCTGCCTCTTCATCTTTCTGCCATTTTCTCCTCTGCTAAAGAAACTCTTAAGACTCTTAAAAGTCCTCGTCTGTGCTCCTAACAAGTTTGACCTTAAGACCTCTTTTAATGGTTAAGATGCTTTCTGAATTACTTTTTTCTTTACAAGGATTTTTTCTTTAATTTTAAGAGTGAACGTCCACATTTCTAAGAATTTTCTTAGAATTTAGTCACTAGGAGCTACTTTTTGCATTAAGATTCTTTATGAATACGGGCCCTGGTGTGTAGAGACTTTAGTAGATCACCTAAAGTAAAGGATGCATGGACACTCGCCTCATAATAATCATAATCCAAACACTGATTCCTCTCAGTATGCAAACCATGTCAACTAAATCAGGGACAGAGCTTTATAAAAGCTATAATTTCAGGTAAATGTTGAAGTATCTACACCTAGTCTTCACTGACAGCTCAGACAGACCAGACACCAGACTGAGTTTAGCTGCTTATATTAAACTTCTCAACCCAGCTCTCCTACTAAAAAAATAACATTGAGGATTGAGGGTCAAAACCAACACTGAAGCTCATGAATCATTCACGGCTTCTCGAGTGTGTAAGGTTTGTTTCAGGATCTCGAGGCAGCTGAATCTGTTCCCTTACAGGTGTTTCTTACACGTTTCAGTTTAGATGAATAACAGTCTGGCGCCCTCTGTGGTCAGATGAGAGGAAGGCATCGCCACATTGCGCTGTCATTTCAAAGTGTACAGTCGTGGCTAAAAGTTTTGGCAGTGACATAAAATTTGTGCTTTGCAAAGTCTGCTGCTTAAGCTGTTGTGGTGTTCATTCACATTGTTTCTTAATTATCGTGTAGAGTGACCAGATACATTTTAAATAATTGCTAATACTTCATTAGAAAAAATAACTTAACAAAAAAAAATAATAATTTCACTGTTTTTGAGCATCTGCATGCACAGTGACGCCAAGACTTGTGGACAATCGCCTGGTTTCAAGAAGGGAAGCAAAGAAGACACTTCTCTTCACGAAAAAAGTCAATGACAGACTGAAATTCTGCAGGAAGTACAAGGATTGGAGAGCAGAAGCCTGGTGCAAAGTTATTTTCCATGATGTAGCTCCCTTCCAACTGTTTGGGACATCTGGTAAACCGATTATTCCGAGAGGAAAAGGTGAATGCTACCATGTCTATATGTTGACTGAAGCAGTCAGACGGGCAGAGTTTGTTTATGCTGTTGAATCACTATCAATCACATTATAGTCTTTGATAAAACCCACATAAAAAAAAAAATAGTGTAGTAATTTATAGTAAATACTATAGTGTTTTTGAACCGTACTATAGTACTTGAATTAATTTGTTGTGGTAATTCTAATTCTATAGTTGCTGTGGTAATATAACAACCATACTAATATAAACAAATAACTACCTGTACTAAATTAGAGGGTATAATATACTAAAATACACTACAGTTTACTGTAGTAAAAACTAAAGTGTATTACAGTATTTATTAGTTTATCAGTTCACTATGTTGTAAATACTAAATAATATATACAGTATAATGCACTTTACTATAGTAAGGTTCAAAAACACTATAGTATTAACTATAAATTACTATAGTATTTTTCATGTGAAAGGTAGCCGTGTAACGTAACTTACCATGGTGACGAAACCTACTCAAAACCAACCCACCTTCTTTATCCCGAAAACTCAGTTTTCTCAAACTAAACCCAAACTTACTTGGATAAAAAGTGAAAGCGGCTTCGTGCTACAGGCCTTTAATGTAGAGTAACCCTGGGATAAGAGTTTCTCCGGGCTCCACCCAAAGGCATAGTTTTATTGTATTAAAGAGGGGCACTAGTAACGGCGGAATTCACGTAGCCTACTTTCAGAAGGTACATTGAATTACATGAAGAACTTGCTTCTTGGCCTTTACACGTTCACACGTGAGTCTAAACTTTCAACATTCACGTTTTTCCCGGGAGTCTCCCGTATTTCACACCCTTCTCCCACCACCTCTTGTTTTGTTATTTCTCCCGGGAAAACTCCCATAATCTGTATTTTAAATACAGTGATGTGAATAATCACATCAATATACAGTATTGTTCAAAATAATAGCAGTACAATGTGACTAACCAGAATAATCAAGGTTTTTCGTATATTTTTTTATTGCTACGTGGCAAACAAGTTACCAGTAGGTTCAGTAGATTCTCAGAAAACAAATGAGACCCAGCATTCATGATATGCACGCTCTTAAGGCTGTGCAATTGGGCAATTAGTTGAATTAGTTGAAAGGGGTGTGTTCAAAAAAATAGCAGTGTGGCATTCAATCACTGAGGTCATCAATTTTGTGAAGAAACAGGTGTGAATCAGGTGGCCCCTATTTAAGGATGAAGCCAACACTTGTTGAACATGCATTTGAAAGCTGAGGAAAATGGGTCGTTCAAGACATTGTTCAGAAGAACAGCGTACTTTGATTAAAAAGTTGATTAGAGAGGGGAAAACCTATAAAGAGGTGCAAAAAATGATAGGCTGTTCAGCTAAAATGATCTCCAATGCCTTAAAATGGAGAGCAAAACCAGAGAGACGTGGAAGAAAACGGAAGACAACCATCAAAATGGATAGAAGAATAACCTGAATGGCAAAGGCTCAGCCAATGATCACCTCCAGGATGATCAAAGACAGTCTGGAGTTACCTGTAAGTACTGTGACAGTTAGAAGACGTCTGTGTGAAGCTAATCTATTTTCAAGAATCCCCCGCAAAGTCCCTCTGTTAAAAAAAAGGCATGTGCAGAAGAGGTTACAATTTGCCAAAGAACACATCAACTGGCCTAAAGAGAAATGGAGGAACATTTTGTGGACTGATGAGAGTAAAATTGTTCTTTTTGGGTCCAAGGGCCACAGGCAGTTTGTGAGACGACCCCCAAACTCTGAATTCAAGCCACAGTACACAGTGAAGACAGTGAAGCATGGAGGTGCAAGCATCATGATATGGGCATGTTTCTCCTACTATGGTGTTGGGCCTATTTATTGCATACCAGGGATCATGGATCAGTTTGCATATGTTAGAATACTTGAAGAGGTCATGTTGCCCTATGCTGAAGAGGACATGCCCTTGAAATGGTTGTTTCAACAAGACAATGACCCAAAACACACTAGTAAACGGGCAAAGTCTTGGTTCCAAACCAACAAAATTAATGTTATGGAGTGGCCAGCCCAATCTCCAGACCTTAATCCAATTGAGAACTTGTGGGGTGATATCAAAAATGCTGTTTCTGAAGCAAAACCAAGAAATGTGAATGAATTGTGGAATGTTGTTAAAGAATCATGGAGTGGAATAACAGCTGAGAGGTGCCACAAGTTGGTTGACTCCATGCCACACAGATGTCAAGCAGGTTTAAAAAACTGTGGTCATACAACTAAATATTAGTTTAGTGATTCACAGGATTGCTAAATCCCAGAAAAAAAAAAATGTTTGTACAAAATAGTTTTGAGTTTGTACAGTCAAAGGTAGACACTGCTATTTTTTTGAACACACCCCTTTCAACTAATTGCCCAATTGCACAGCCTTAAGAGCGTGCATATCATGAATGCTGGGTCTTGTTTGTTTTCTGACAATCTACTGAACCTACTGGTAACTTGTTTGCCACGTAGCAATAAAAAATATACTAAAAACCTTGATTATTCTGGTTAGTCACATTGTACTGCTATTATTTTGAACAATACTGTATTATTTCAAGGTTGTTCCGTTGCCAGCTCTTGCATGAAACACATCCTACTAACAGAATAGGAAGATCATACAATTTTGAATCAATTTGTGACCTCAACCTGGCAACCTACACGTCTCAGCTGAGCTGTTGATGTCTGCAGAATCAAACATCAAATGTCAAATTATCAGTGAGTTGTATAGGATCCAAATAAGCAATAGCCTATTCACGAAACAGACGGCGAAAAATATCTGAATGACCTTGTTGTAAAGAAAAATTTTCTTATTTTTTATTTGTTTAACAACACGCGTATAAATTATTTTCGTGTTGTTTTTTTATTTTTTACATGTCTTATAATAAGGAATACAAGGCTATATAAATAGCCTAATCTGCTACTTCTATTAGCTAATTTAGTACAGAAATACTGTATAGGCTACATATGGGGAAATAAGTCTTTGTTTTTAAGTTGAACAATAAAACAATACCTACGTGTGAAACATAAAGTGGTAAAAAGTATTTAAGTTACAAATATTAATACATTGTTTTAATTCAACTTTGGTTTTTTCTAACTTTTTATTTTCTTTATTGATTTCTGTGTATACAAATATACCCCCTTGCTGAATGTGTTAATCTGTAAAACCAATTTAAACAGTGCAGTTAAAATTAGATGACCAAACAACCGTTTTTCTTTTATTTTCTTAGTAAAGAAGACAAGTAAAACTAAACATAAAACATTGGTTTAAAAATCCCTTAAATGGTTAAAAAAATAAAAAATAAAAAAATAAAGTAACAACACCTAAAGCACTAAAGTGAAATGAAAAATAGAAAAAAATAAAAGGAGGAAGGACACTATTATTATCATGTAGGCTATGTCTATAATACAGGCTCTTTATTTTTCCTCTAGAATAGTCCTTTAGCATTACTGGACTTTACAGCTTTTGATGAAAGACTGACAGAGAGGATAAACTGAACAGAAGACTCCACTAAACTCTCGCTCTATCATCCGGCTGACAGAATCATGGTCATCACCAGCCAAGTGACAGCCACTACCTTTGTAGGTAAACAAATTAATCTTCTTAAAGGTCACCATTTGCTGTAAGGCATCATTGCCTGTCTCTGTTCGTCCTCTCGTGATGAGTATGGGAGAGGCTGTCAAATTGTCCCGCTATCAGCATTCTGCTCAGGTGACTCACACCTGATTGCGGCGCTACGCACTGCTGCGTCACAGCTGTCTCTGGACTGAAGATAAGACAGGCCGCGTGTGTCCTACTGCTGCTCGCTGGAACTCTGCCCAACGGGCGATGCGTAGTTGTACTACTGGCCAGCATTTCTCCCTGCAAGCCTTCTGTCCGCGACAAAGATAGACTCTCTGCCTCTCCTTAAAAAACGTGAACATCTGTTCTAATCGGTTTCTACAGGGCTGAGCCTCAGCAAACAGCAAAAATGATCAGGAGCGCATGGACTAGGCTATGTGTGTTAGATGTAGGCATATTTACTGTTAATAGAAAAGGGCCTAGTAGTGTGCCAAAGATGAATGTAGGTCACAGGACTGATGCTAAATATTCTGCTATTTCAGGTAGATACCAAGTGATTGGGTACAAAGCATTTTTTATAATAAAATAAACGTTATGTTTTATGAGAAAATACTATTTCAGTTCTTCTCCCTCAAAATAGCATCTTCAACTGAATTAGACCGAGATGGAGTCACTCACCATACATAAGGTTAGCGATAGTTGACCCAAACATGAAAATTCTGTCATCATTTACTCAGCCTCAAGTCACTGGTCACAAGCCGCCAAAAGAGACATAGGAACACAGACAGCAGAGGGAGTCAGGAAGGCACCCTGACCCAGAGGACTCACCATGACACCAATGGAACTGGTCTTACTGGTGACGGTCCACCGACAGGCTTCTCTGGCAATCATACAAGTACGGAGGCACCTCTGAATAAAAGCATGTGTGGATAGAACAATAGCGTCGGACTCTTGGGAAGGGAAAGGGAGACAAACCTATAGACCAGACCGTGAGGGAGTTATGTGCATACTTGACCATGGTTAATCTGGAGCTCCGAGATGACAGTTCAGCAGACGCCACACAGCGCAGAACCCTCTCCAAATCCTGGTTAGCACGGCCGGTGATAATCAGAGGATAAACTCGCAGTCGCCCCAGCTGTCGACAGAATTCTGTCCAAAACATAGACACAAACTGGGGACCCCTGTCAGAGACCACAGACACCGGGAGGCCATGAATACGTGGAAAACGTGATCCAAGACAACAGTCACTGAAATGAGCCGCCTTAGAGAACCTGTCCACCACAATGAGGTCTACCGTCATGCCACTAGATGGAGGTAGGCCAGTGTCAAAGTCCAACACTATGTGTGACCAGGGCCACAAAGGGACCGACAGTGGATGGAGTAGCCCTGCTGGAGTTCGATTGGAGCCCTTCTCCACATCACAAACTGGACAGGCCGATACGAATTCTCGAACATCCCATGCCATGGATGGCCAACAAAACCGCTGCTTGATCAACATGCAGTTGCTCCTGGGTAAGCTAGTTTGGACGAGTGGCCCCACTGTAGTACACTTGTTCGGACTGATTCAGGCACAAACAACAGACTCTCTTGGCACCCTGTGGGAATAGTAAAACAGATCTTCTCGACATGAGAAAATGGATCTTCTCGACATGGATGCTGAAAGCGTCAGTGTAACTAAACTGAGACAGTGAATTGGTGGGTTTTTGTTAAATGTGCCAAAATCATCACAATTAAATAAACCAAAGACTTAAACTACTTCAGTCTGTGTGCAGCGAATTTAATACACAAGTTTCACGATTTGAGTTGAATTACTGAAATAAATGAACTTTTCCACAACATTCTTCTTTAGGCTGACACTTGTTTGAAAGTGTGTGTTGTGAAAGGCACCTATAAATAAAATGTATCAATATTATTATATTATTCTATTAGCTAAATTTAGTATTGATAAATACTATATAAATGGGGGTAATAAGCTTTGTTTTTAAGTTTTTATAATAAAGCAATATAATAAAGACGTAAAAATTGCCTGCAATGCCAAGATTTAAGTCTGAAATGTGTCTGTGACTGCAACTGCATTAGGGTAGAAAAATGAATGGGATAAAGGAAACACTATTATGTTATACATAAAACAACTTTAAAAACAAAACAGAACCAAAACACATGACAGAACAAAAACACAGATAATAAAAGAATTTTAAAAAGCAAAAGAGAAATAGCAATATATAAACTGACATATAAATTGGTAGGAATAACCTGTGCACGTCTTATATTTCTTCACAAACCGTTAAACTGTGCCCTTAAATTACCTACTGTTTACCCCCTCAGATACTGTTATACAAGCTAAACTGTTTAAAATGTGTTTATTGCCAATAAGTTCAACTTTTGGTTAATTTTTTTATCAAATCTACCAATGGTCCATTGACATGTATGCTGGAAATAGCATTATGGATCGTGAAAAAAGCCTATTGACTATTATGATTGTGAAAGCAGTCACCTCCCAGTAACACAGCTTTAGATTTAGTCCAGCAGCTTCCAGCCTCCTGATTAATGGCTGCTCAATCCCTGCCCAATGAAGAGTAGCCATTTGAGTGGGACAGAAATCCAGACAGCGACCCATTACTAATAACACTCTACTTGAGCAGTCTATTGAGTGCACAGACCACTAGTGGTTATTGTACTGGACGACGGCTGTGTGAACCATATGTGAGGCAGGGCAGCAGGTTAATAATCTAACCTTTCAGTCTGACCATTCATATCCTTGTGCACTATATACACGTACCTTGGTAATTTACTGCAGTATGTTGTTTGAATGTAGCAGAACTGAAGTCTTGATCTTGTTTAGGTCTTGTCTAAAGACCAATTGGTACTACATGATATTACTCTCAGTTTTCTCTCAAGGTCTTGTAGTGACCCATGCTGTTTGACTCTTTAGATTCTCATCGCTTTTTATTATTTATAAATGCTTGAGGTTAGGTTAGAAAACAAATCATACTCATTACATGTATAAAACAATGGCCCGCCCCTCCCAAATGTGTCGTTGTTGTTTTGGCCATTTATTGGAATTATCTGAATGCATAATTGCTGTAAGTTCATCTTCTTCAACATCAGCACCATTATTACCTCGCTTGTGAGAAATGCCATGTAGTTTTTAAGTTGCTAAACTGTTTCACCGATAAAAAAGGTCAGAGCAGCACTAACAACACATTTCTGTGCAAGTGTGTGTCCGTGCTGTGTGTGTGCATTTGAGAGAGAGCGGGAGAAAGACGGTATTGTGCTTTCTGTTAATTATTTTTAATTAAAGTATCCCTTTAAGAATTTTTGCATTAGATTGATAGAATAAGGGTAAATGCAGGTAGAGCTGTCAAGTCTGTTCTCAGTGCTGGAGTCTTTGTTTGGGTCATGGTACTATGCAAACTTAATGTAGACAGATGGATTTCAATCAAAGCAACAGTTGTTGAATCATTTCTTCACTGTTATTAACTTCCCAAATGTTGACAGCCAAGTCTCGATCCAATTTGTGCATTCCAAATTTGTGTGGTATCTCTCTGTCAAAGCAGTTTAGCTACAGGGAGGAGAAGAGCAGCATCTGGATACTAATGAAGCACTGAGGAGCTAGTGCTGTTCCTAGTCGTGCTGTCGTGTCATGTTGTCCGCTTGTCAGCATCACACAGACGCTGTTATGTTCCAGTGCTCAAAAAAGAAGGAAAAACAGCCCAGTTGGTGTCATGCAATTTGATTCATGAAATTGATCAGTCTAATTTTGATTGGTTTATGCTGTGCAATAATATAGCAGAAGAGATTTTAAATAGCTCAAATTTGATAACAGATTTATCTGGAGTTTAGAGAAAAGTTTTCCACATGCAGTAACAGTTGCTTGGGTTCTGGATGGATCACCGTTGATGTTCTGTAGCTCGCCAGGTAAGAGAGTACTGCAGCAGAAATATATCAGCTTTTAATGCAACTCTGCTTTTCTCTCTGACCCTCTTTTTTCTTCTCATTCTTTCCTCACATTTTCATACTTAATATTTTAGTCCATATTTTTAATAGTATACTGTATGGGTCTCTCATCAAAAGGCAGTTTTATATTTCAGGGTGGGTTTTTTATTACTTTTCAATTTGTTATAAGGTCACATTAAAACTTTTTTTAATTGTATTTTATTTTGCGCTTGGTAAATGCCTTTTATGTATAAGTTTATTATTTTTACTCGACCAAACATTTCGATCTCAAACTGTAAAATATTAATAATAATATATAATTGTAAAAATACTATATAGTTACAGTATACAGTTAAATATGATTTTTTTTATAGTTGAGATTTGTGAATGACACTCTGGTGGAATGACAATTTACTGAATGTTACTGATACTGATACTGATATACAGTATATATATATATATATATATATATATATATATATATATATAGAGTATATATACATATATATATAGACAAACTAAATAAACTAGTGAGAGTGCAAAAAGTGTGTTTTAAGAGCATTTATAAAGTCCTCAAATGCAAAAAGTGCCCTTAGCTAAGAAAACACCAATAAATATAATACAAATACAGTATACGGTGAAAACATGTTTGTGTAGTCAAAGATGTATTTATTTACTTGTGAACTTGTAACGAAACAGAGGGAGAGTGAGAGAGCTTTGTCTCATTTACACATTAATACGTTGGTAATTACACCCATAATGTCCCCCTGCTAGCTACACCATGTTGCTGACTAATTGAATATATGATTCGAAGATGTTTGAAAGCCTGTAACTGATTTAATTAATGCAGTTTTTGCTTTAAGCGTCGCCCGTTAAAAGAGCTCTGTGTGTCGGCGTGTTCAGGTGTGTATGTCTGTGCGAAGCAGTGTTAATCCTCCTGTCAATGATCAGTGTTTGTCTTGATTTCTGGCAGCTGGCAGCCAACTGGAAACACATCAGGTCTTCCAGGAGGGCAATTCCCCAGCATCCCTCATTATGGATCTTTCTCTTTTTCCTCTCTCTCGCCTGCAGGTCCATCACACACACACACAGCCATCACAGATCTGAAGCAGCCTTCTCGTCTTATTCAAATTGGTCTCGGCAGGAAAATGGCTTCATGATGATGGGGGTAATAACAGTGTAGAAAAGAAAGCGTCTTCAGCTTCAAACACCATTTAATTTGGAGATTAAGCTAATAAAAAGCCATTAAGGCCAATGCCTTGCTGTTGTAGCAGGCTGTAGTGATACACAGTAATTCCTTCTCATTTAACGCAAATGAGCTATAAAAGATTAGGACTGCGTGTGTTATTCTTTTTATGTTCATATGTTTCCCAAGGTTTTTAGAAAAGAATAATCAGCTTGTTTTAATGTGTCGTTTTTTTCCTGACTCTGGTTTCGCAACACATATAGCCCCTTTTTTTCTCAGAAAAACAGAAACTAGCCAGAATTATATGCAGGTTTTAATCAAATTTGTAGTCAAAATGATTAGCTATAATGTGTGATATTATTTAGCTCTAATTACCAGCAGATGGTGTCTTTATCTGCACTTAGGGCGCACGAGTCTTGGGAATGCTGCATGCACAAGAATAATTAAGAAGTTGACTTGAGCTGTTTTTTTCTTCTCTTTTTTTTCTGGTCTACTTTTGTGAGCTTTAATAGTCAGACTCAGCACCCAAATGTTAATTAGTGCTAATTTGATCATTTGATTACATTTGTTTCTTTAAATCTGAGCATTCTCGATTGTTGCTCAATGTGCTTTACTGGCATAACAAATAACGGTATGTTTGTATTGCAGAAGCTGGCGCAGCAGTAGCTGTCTCTATTTCTCTCTCTCACTCTCTTTCCTCTAAATGCAATTATATTTATTATTCATGCAGGAGATCATCTTGTGGGATCATTTGCAGATCACACAGTTTCTCCTCACCTCTGGAAATAGATGGACAATTTGATCTGTATGTGTGTTGCTGTTGGGAATGGGAACACAGCGCTCACCTGTGGAGAGAGAAGCAGACCAGCTCACTGGGGTATTGATGGAGTCATGCAGAGTTAATCAGACTCAATGCCAGCACTGATTCCTTCATTTCCTGTGATGCAGAATTAGATGGTAATACGGTCCCTGTTGGAACTTAGGCAGCATATGGTCTTGTGTAATGTGCCTTTTCTGTCGGGTATAGATCCATTCCATAGGACAGAACAGCACTGCCCAAAATGTAGTTGTATAGCAGGCTGCAGGGTGTGCTGTGGTGTTCACTATGTCTGTCTGCACAAAAAGATGAATATTGACATTATATTTATAATAGGTTTGTCACAGGATTATATGCAACTGGCCTCTGTCTTGATCACTTAAATAAAGGCAGTGCATTTGTGTTGAATTGCATTTATGACAGATTAAATCTGTTGGTGCTGCATTCTAACGTATTAACTAATCACATTCATGTGGAGTGTGTGGCAGGAAGGTGTAGAACAGATGTAGATTTTATGTTACAGGATAATTTGCCAACAGCACAAAAAATTACAGTTATCATTAGCCCCCAAACCTTGCCTGGGCCTACATAATTAAAATAAAAAATCGTATTAGTTTGTGGAAAATTGAATTGGCATGCACTGTATAAAGATCCTAGATCATGTTATTTTCTCAACTCACAACTTTCAAAACTGTTTCATGGAGTTTTGTCTACAGAAAGTCTTCTGAACGCACTGTACTTCTGTCCCTCACAGCCTCGTTTTCATTCCTGTCAAAAATTAAATATGATAATGTTGCTTTTCTGATTAAGGTCTATAGCAAATGAAAACAATCCAATCAATTCCTGATGGACAAAATCAAGTCCTGTCCTACATTTTTCCTTGTTTAAAAAGCAAATTTGCTCAGATATACATCACAATGGGGAAGAAAATATGATCACAGCTTTCATTTCATGCTGACTTTATATTTAGATAAGAATATTTAGATAAGAGAGAAAATGGCTACTCCCTTCAAATGTGTAATTAGGGCAACACTACGTATAAGGGAAAGTATGAGCTGTCGTGGGCTCAAGTAGCCAAGCAGATGTCTAGATTTTGTGTTTGCATTGTATTTATGTGCTTGATAGCCTGTGAGTATCCAGATCATAAAACCTTTTAGATGTGTAATATACATTCAGCATGCGTATAGAGAATAGACGATGAGATGGGATAATTTGACTGGGATTTGAACGTAATTATGGTGCAATAAACGAAGGCCTTCCTTTGAAGTAATTGTCGGCAGTGAGAGAAAGTGAGGTAAGCCCTTCTGTCTGCTGCAATTACAGACCCTTCAGTGTAAGGTTTATTTGTGCTTAGCGGTTGGCAGTGCATTGATTTAATATGTAATCAGTACACATAAGCTTGAAATGTACATTTTTCTTACCCTTACAAAGATTTGCTGTCACACTTTAATTACTACAATTCACTGCTCAATGGGAATCTTTGTGAACTAATTATGAGGTAATCATGATGTTGTTTATCACTTTTTATAAATATCATGTTTATATATATATATATATATATATATCATGCAGAACAAGCCATTAGTTCACTCTAATTCTCAGGGTGACAGTATCCATCCCACAATTGTAGTGGTATCTGCATTGTTAATTACTGAAGTAAACGGTTGAACTACTGCCAAGGACCCATTGTGTTGGGGCTTTGAATTGTGTTTCTACCATCTGTAGAATTGGGAAGAGGAGAGAGGGGAGCAGGGGAGCAGGGGGAGGCTTAAGAGCAAGTTCACAGCCTCAGGGTCTGAGGCCATATGGAGCCAGCATTTCGCCTGCTCTTTATTGCACACCTTGCTGTTTTAATCAATGGCAAGCCTGTTCACAGGACACAGAAAACTTAGAGGTTATTGCACTGTGTCAGTGGGCTTTTACTGAATGTTTGTTTATTTCTTTCTAATGTCCAGAAAACTTTTGCATTTGACTTAGACCATTGATATTTGATCTTTTATCTTGCTAATAAACCATGGTAAGAGTGTCTCTATAAGTCATATGCATGTATCAATATACTATATTTAATATATTTACTTTGAAGGACATTTTTTGCAATGCACTGCAGTGCTTTTGCTTAGTTTTTATATGTAAACATGCACTAGATTAATGTCTTTGTATGATGCATTCACATATTACGTCTTTTGCAGCATCTCGCACATGCCACTGCAGTTTTTCCCATACCACTACCTGTGTCTTGTGTTTTTCCATGCTAAAATGATTTCTGAGTGAATGGCCCTTAGTCTGTCTACTTTTTCTCCACCAGTGAAAGTGGTTCCAAACAAAGCTGCAGCAGAATTAACCGTTGCTTGTATACAAGTGAATAAAATACTGCAGTGGTGTTCCTGGAGGAGTCAGTGATGTTGAACAAATCACTTAAATGATTCAATGGCTCACTCATAAAGGCACTTAATGACTCTGTGTTTTTAAACAATGATTCACAGAGAGATTATCTGTCGAGTGTCAGTAAAATAAATTCAATATTACATAGAATTGTATTACATATAATTTTTAAGTGTTGCACATTTCATTGGTGCAGAGATGAGTATGTGCACTAGTTACTAAATTACTGTATTAGCACTAATTACTTAATCATGTCATGTTGGGGACTACTGAACAGAGAAGTTTAATTCAAAGTAAAAATTTAAATTATGCTCTAAACACATGCATTTTACAATACTATACATGTATTCCAAGCGGTAATCTTGAACACCTGGACAAAATACCAGAAATATCTAATTTCTGTAGACAAGTGGTCAAGTGCATTGACTGCAATTGTGGGTACTACTGGGACAGGCCCAAAGTCCTTTTCTTTTCCTGAATAAATCAGTTGGATAAATGATTTAACAATTAAGCATTAAATGATTCAATGTCAGACTACAATGAGTCTGAAAGAACTGAAAAAAACAATATAACCAGCTGGAGGAGTCATTGAAAAGTCAAATTACTAACTCACTTTTATAGAATGTTGTAGTATAAAAATATAGCAGAGAAAGTAGAATAAAGTAAAACAAACTTTGTATATTACTTTCATCCATATAGAGGTTATACAAAGTCAAAGAGCCACGTCACAGTTTGGCATGCTCATTCTCCACTATTGGTTTAGTGCAGTCATTGTGACTGGTGAAGCCTAATGTTACAGCTTGTGCAAATGGTTACACTGTGTGTAATAGTGTGTTTGTGTGTGAAACTCTTTCGTTGTAATGTTATAGTTGCGTTAATGAGCCAGACAGCATGATGTGCATGTGTGTAGGAGTGCATGGCAGGTTCAAATGTTATAGTTTGTGTTAATGGTGCATTAAAAGTGTTGAGTGCTTCAGTCCCAGCTGTAGAAACAGCTAGGCCTCCCTTGCCCCAGTTATACCCAACCCTCCCCAAAGCTGAGAGCAGCTCCTGCTATTCACCAGCCTGTGTGCATATTGTTTAATTATTGGCTGTTCTGGAAGCACCACAGGAGGGAATGTACTGAAACTTGGCCGGATGAACACAAGGTTACTTCTTCTGTGCTTTGCAAGGTAATCAAACCATTGTTTTTTGATGGAGACCACGTCAAGTGTGCCCGTTGTTGAGGTGGCCGTATTATGCCATATTTAGGTTAATAGCCCGAGGCAAAGAGTGTGTGGTTCAACCTCAGGCTGTTGTAACAGAGCTGACTTATGGCTATAGCCGTGCTGGGCAGCAGTAGTGTCTTCAATTGTATTCATTAATCGCACACTGACTCTGAATAGCATCAGCAGACGCAGACATCTTTCCTTTATAAAAGTGACCACAATTTTTTTTAATGTGCTCAGTTGTTCTGTTTGTATGTTAAGTGTGGTCTGTTCAAAAATGTGCATGCAAGTGTGTGCATAAAAATAATTCATATCGAAGCTGAAGACTGGAGAAATAGCTTTCAAAAACATTGAAACATTTAAACCGCAAATGTTTGTTTAAAATTCATCAATTTCAAAGTGAGTTTTAAAGATTCTGTAAAAGCAATGTAAATAAGATCTTAATCAACAATATTCTCGAGAGCATGAAACCTTTAAAAATGCAATGCTTTACTCATCAAGCAATTTGCTGTGGAGAACATCAATATTTCCTACCGTAAGGGCAGCAGCATTTGAAAGCAGATGATCATTATCGCCTGACTCAAGTTATTGAATTGTGAATAAATGCAGTGAGCCTGCAGGTGCGACCACCCTCAATTACTAACCTAAGGGACCTCCTGCAGAAATCTTAACACAGCAATTAACAACATAATTAAGTGGTAAAGTCATTGTGCCATTCTCCCACAGCAGAAACAAGAGTGCCATTGACCAGTTGAAGGAGAGCTGGCCTCTGATTGATCGTCCGGTTGACTCGCTTGCACACGCATTTATCTCCCTCTCCAGGATAGAGAGAGAGAGAGAGAGTATGTCTGTGTTTATAGGGTGGAAGAGGTGCTTAGTCTTGGTAAAGTGTCAGAGGTCTTGTTTTTCACATAATTAGACAATTGTGTGTTAATGAGCTGTCATATCCAGCTCTATTCTTTAAATGTTCCTGATGCACATGCTTGTGTATATCCACAGATGCAAACCTCAAAAACAAATGGCTCTCCTCTTTCACATCTTCTGCTAAACTGGCTGTTTTATTTCCATTTCAGATCAGCTGTCATTACACAGAAATCTATCTTATTGAATGTCTGCTCATCTGATCAAGCAGATGTAGGTGCACAGCAAAGGTTAAGCACTTTTCATTCAGTGCTCCAGGAATGTAATGACTGCAGATGGGTTTTTGCAGACGGAAAATATCTGCAACTGAAAGCTCAATATTTTCTATTGAAATGCTTGTTGTGAAATTGATCCATTTTATTGTTTCATGTTTGTCAATGTTACATTATAATACCACATAACCACTTAACTATTTATGACGATTATGTTTATTATTAATAATTTTTATAAGATTTTAAAAGGCAATGTTCTTGTTGTTTAATAATACAACAAAACAGTAACCAGTCTGATCATTTACAGGTTATGCACATATGATAAAAAATTATATATCTCAGATATAATTTATAATTTAATCCCCAGAAAATGGAATAGAAAGTTTAATAGTGGTTTATTGACAGTAAAAAGATGCCATTAAACAAATATAATTTATTGGGAATATTGTTTAATTAGCAAATAAAATGTGTAATTTATATATATATATATATATTTAAAAAAAATATATATATATATATATAAATATATAAATATATATATATATATATATATATATATATATATATATATATATATATATATATATATATATATATATATATATTAATATAAATATATAAAACGTGTTTGTATATGTTTAATATATTATGTATGACATTAATCATTCTAATTTATTATATATAATATGTATATATATATATATATATATATATATATATATATATATAGGTAAAAATTGATAGCCTGAATGCACTGTAAGTCGCTTTGGATAAAAGTTTCTGCTAAATGCATAAATTTAATTTTAATTTTAATTGAATATATATATATTGTTTATAATTGTATGTAGTTATTATTTTGCAAATAAGAATTAGATTTAGATATAAATATATAAGGCAAATATAATGTATATAAATATATATATAATATTAATGTAAATATATGTGATTTATATATAAATTATAATTGTATATATAATTTATATATTAATAAACAGTAGGCTATATATTATATTTAAATGTAAATTGACCATATATAGAAGACAATGAATTTTGATTTATCATGTAAATAGCTTGGATTCCGTTTTAATCATTATTCAGTCAAATAAGAATGAAACAATTTCTCTCATTACAATATGAGGCATGTAAACCAGACCAGCTGCTATGTGATCTGGATTCAGGATCAAGGACCTCAGAGCATGAGAACACCGTGATAGATTTCTCATTTATGTAGCTTCTGTTTCTCTCCTTCCCTTGGGATCTGTGAAATTACGAGGCAAACACGAGAAAGGCTGGAATACTGTCAAATAAACGGTCAGGTCTTATCCTGTCAATAAACTAATTTCTCTTTTAGGGTTTGACCTTTGACCTCTAGCGGCTGGACGATCCAGGGTTGTGACAGGAGAGAAAATCTCTTGGGAAGGAGATGGGAGACTGAGAGACAAAGAGAGAAGGTGATTTGTACCCTGTCAAAGATGCGTCGACACAGAATCTCTCTCACACTTAGGAAATCATAAAGTTCCTTCCTGTTTCCTCGTGTGCTGCGTGTTTTACAGATGGATCCCCTGCTACAAAGCAAGCACACCCAATGAGCCATCTCCGGTTCCTTCCACACAGTCATGGAACGAGGTCTGCTCACAAGGGCTTTGTTTGCCAAGAAGCTGTTGTCTGTTTATACAGAACTATGGCCTCTTAGCAGATTCTTCTGAGGTATGCTTTTTTTTGTTGTGTCAATGTTGTTAGGCGCTCAAATCAGTTCTACCACCAGAGGGCACCATTATATGGACAGAATGAGAAAAAAAAATAAACAAATCATGATCCATTCTTTCACTTTAACAATGAATACTACACGTTGATTAAGATTAGTTTGTTCAGCTTAAAAATGGCCTTCTGATTTCATACACAAAACACATATAGAGAACAATCATAAAGACCAAGTGCCATTCATCAAATGTGCGTCTCTGACCTGCGTACACATGAAAGATTGAAACATGTGGCCGGTCTCCATCACAGTCAGGGGTCTCAAGACACGACAGTCAAACGTTCCCTGTGTCATTGAGGGGTTTTATAGTTTGAACTTTTACCCTGTAATTACACTCAAAGGCTTGAGCCAGGGCTGCACATAAAAAAGCACAAAATCACTAAGCACAGCGTTGTAGCTTAGTCAACAGACCAACGTCTGTTTAATGTGCCATTTATAGATGTTGTGTGATATTTACAGGCTAATTTAGAGTATGTAATATTAGCTGCTTATGTGCGGTGCTCTTCAGTGTACTAAATCAGCTTTCTGTACACAATGGGAGCTTTCAAGCAAGGGAACATTCAAGCCTTTTTGCAAAAACCCATCTCAATTTATCTATTTATTTGCTGCTTTTTTATTTTTTGAAGGCTAGCGTCAGGTCCCGTGTGTTTGCCCTTGTGTTAGAGGGCTGCATTGTGGCTTTCCCTGAGGCTCAGCTGCAGGATTGTGGTTTTTAATGAAAAAGTGAGGCTATAGAACACAGGTACAGTCCAGGCTTGTATTTCAGTTGCTTTTGTTATGTTTTACAATGAGGCGGTGCGGTTGGATACTTCCAGACGCTGTAAATGACCCTCTGGAGCCTGCTCGTCATGCGGGCCGCTGGATTAAGCATACGGGAGCTGCTTTAGGATCGATACTGGGCTGAATACCTCGATACCTCTGGTACTTTCATACATTTGCCTGTAGTTCTGGCCATTAGGCCTGTCTTCAAATATAATGGAGATGAGGAAGCTGTGATATGTGATCAGCCTGATAGAAGAGGAAATTTATACTAGAACGTGAATGTTGATGAAGCAGATTCAGCTCTAGTTCTTACATCCAATCAAAATCGAAAATAGAATCCAGATACATTTCTTAAAAGTTACACTTCATTCTGATTGGTCAGTTATGAACAGCACAGTATAATGCTCAATATAAATGATTATAATTTTTTTGCTCCTTTTCATGTACAACAAATAAAAATGCATTTGTCAGTGTAATACATCCTTGATTAATAAATGTAGTAGTTAAAAAAGAATATTACTGACACCAAACTTTTGAATGGTAGTACTGTATATATGATTATATGACACAATATAGATGCCAATATGTGCATACAATGTATACTGCATATATAATATAATATATTCTGGTCTGTATTAGTGTGCCAGGTGCAATTTTAATGTGCAAGGCAGAATCTAGAAATCATTTAAAGTGTAAAATAAGACGTGAGTGATTCTGCTTGTCTGGATGGTACTGCAGATGGTATCTGGATCTGGGGGTGTCTAAAACATAAAGAGCGGAGCACTTATTATGTCTTCAGTATAGGTCAGATCTAGAGGCAGTGCTGTGAGTACATTATCATACACGCTGGCAGAACGTTTAAGGTGACGAATAGGATAAGCTCCGAGGGCTGTGCTACCTGGCTCAGAGCTATTACCAGACCCCCTCAGGCTTGATTTATCAACTGCCCTCTCACAGTGTTTCTGCTCTGATATGACTGTGGAAATAGACTAGTTTAAACACAAAACTTTGATCCCACTGATCTCTTAATATGCTTATAATGATGCCATTTAACAAACAGATGTTAGGGCAGACACGGCAAAGCCAGGCCACAACATGTGGTTCTGGCAGTAAATAGTGAGGGGCGTTTGCAGTTAGTGCACTGCACAGCATAACATTCTTTGGCAATCAATGTAAATCTGACTATTTTATACAAGATCAGATGTGGCAAAGATAGCTTAGAACTGGCTTGTTTGAGATTCAGTGTGCGGTCTTATAGAGACTTAAAGAGACAGTATTACAGAACAGTAAATAAAAAGGTATTAAAAAATGTTATAAACAGGTGGTCCCTAAAGACCTTCTAATTACACCAAATTAATACAAACAGACAAATATACTTGACTGCTGTTTGTAAATCACCTTCATAATGTATGCTACCATGAAAAGGATGGGGTGGGTAAGATTTGATGCTCTTTTATAGCTGGTAAGATCTTATGCCCACTAAGGCTGCTGATTGAAAAAATGTTCTATTTTAATATTTGTTTAAAATTTTATTTATTTCAGGGATGGCAAAGCTGAATTTTCAGCAACCATTATTCCAGTATTCAGTGTCTAATGATATCATTGTAATTTTTATTTTTATTTTTTGCTCAAGAAACATTTCACAATGTATTATGATTATGTTTTTTTTTTTTTTTGAGAAACAGTAAGAATTATTTGCATATTTTAATGTAACATTATGAATGCCTTTACTGTCACTTCACATCAAATAAATAAATCCCTGATGAATGAAAGTATTACTTTGTTCTTCCAAAAAAGAAGAAAAAAAGTTAATGGCGGTGTAACTTGATCCTTACTTCAGGGAAATTGAGGTGTAAACGTTGTACATAAAATGCAGCTAGAAAAAGTAACTAGACATAACATAACACAAAATATAAAAATAATAGAATAAAATATACTCCATAATGTGCAATATATTATTTAGAAAATACTTATTTGCACAAAAACAATAATATCACAAACTGTTTGTTTTTGTGGGAAAAACAAAAATCAGAAAATATCATTACCAATTTTGCTGTAATGGAAACTTTCCCAGCTTGTATTTTGTTCCTGTTCTTCTCCAGTGCAGCGAGTTAAACAGCAGCAGCTCATGTGTCTGTAGTCAAACTGCTCTGTTTCAGTTAGCAGCTTGTCAATGGAGAGAAAGAGAGAGGAGACCATTTGGGCTGACAAAATGTGTTTTAATTACTAGACACTGCATTCCAGTCCTCTCTATGTCGTATGCTCTTCCTCGTGGCTATAGGTCCAGTTTGATTTCTGATAATTGTGTTTGCTGATCTGGCATGTTTTTGTGACATATTCATGTTTTTTTTTTTTTTTTTTTTTTAATACTGCACCAGACATTAACAGCAGGTCCACAGAGGGACAACAAACTGCAGTTACATCTCTCTTCTAATCAGTGCTTTGCAGCTAGATACATTGACTCTAGTACTCTAGTCCATTTCTGTAACAGTGAGACTCAGCCATTACTTATTGTGCTGTGTGACACACAATCAATGTCATGCAGAGCAGCTGATGACTCATTCAGAGAGACCTCAGAGCATGAAGGGTTAACCACTCGTTAGGTTTGATTGTGTGTTTATGAGCCACTTGTGTATTCAGCTGTTTGCACAAACAGTACATTTTAGAGCTATCAAAACTATAAATCCCTAGATGGCAATTGTACTGCAAGTAATATAATCTGATCATTAAACAGAGCGCTCTTAGTAAGTTTTTACAAACATGCAGGGGGTTAAAACCTGACTCTTTCTATTGTAGTTTGAGACGAGAATGGTCTCCATTCAACTGAACTCAAACCCATTGCGTATTTAAGCATTTTGCTTTTGTCCTCTCTTACAAAGTGAGCAAAGGAAACATTTAAGGTTGCATTCTTCCATCTTGACAGGACAGCTTTAGGGCTGATAATAGGCCATGCCATTGATAGGCTGGAAACACTATTGTTTTAAAGATGTGAGACCCGATCCTGTTTGGAAGGCTGCGATCATTGTGGATTTCAGCTAGCCATGGGTTACACTTCCCTTTCATAGCTGTTTATCATTACATGATGCCCTAAATCCTGCCTGTAGCCTAGGCATATCAAAGCTGCATTAGCTGGACGCTTAGACTCTGAGGTCAAAAGAAACAAAACTCTACTTTGCTGAAGTATCAGTGTCTGTTGAGGCTTTTGCAATCTGGCTGTGACCATGATTGAGTGAATGAGTCATTCCTAAGATAAGGCTGTAATCAGCAGCGCACTAAATGTTCTTGTACATTCAATTACACGCTAATGAGTAGTGCAAAGTGGAAATCTTTAAATAGCCTACTTATGCTATATATAACTAAAGAAGCAAAGAAGTAAATAATAGAGGTGAAATATGAAAGAGATAACCAAGTAATAAATAAGAGGTAGATAAATAATAGGTAAAGTAGGAAATTATCTACAGCAAACAAGACATATATAGTATTGATCAAATGGTCAAGTGCTTCTTTTGTGATAATGACCATTTTACTGTACCTCCAATATCACGTGGCTACTTGAATATATTTAAATGTAAAATAATTACGGTAAAGCAAAAATGTACTTTATTTCAAAGTGAAAGCTGGAAAATAGACAGCGAGAGAAATATTGTGCAATGCATTTTATGGTTGATATATCACTAAAATAAGGTGTGTTAATAAAATTATGCAAACAATTAAAAACATAATTTATCTAAGCCTTATGTAGCAACTTGCTTTTAAAAAAAAAATTGGCTTATAAGTGACGTCTGGACCGAAATTAAAATATTTAATTTAATAACAACATTTTGAAAAAAATAATTACATACTAATAATTGACACAGAGAATTCGCGAGTCAACTACTCTGTGAGGCTTTTATTTGTCTCTACTGGACGCTCAGCTTCCGGGTAAATGATAAAGCACTTCCTCTGCTTTGCTCTCATTGTTGACAGTTTTTTAACTACTGAAAATAATACTTTTTTGTGGTTTGTTTTTTTGTTTAAAACCATAGTTAAATACCGGATTTGCAGTAGGTATTACGTCTGGAATGACATGTCGCTCGGTTATTAGACGGAGCAGTTTGTGTGGGAAATACTCGCATGTTTTCTTCTTCACTTGTTTGCTAGCTAAGCAACTAGCCGTCTATATCCTGCTATACAGCTGCCTTGTGTCTGCGAATCTGCACTGAAAGCCGAGATTATGTTTCTCGACGTGCTTCTGTTACACTTTTACTTGCTTTAAATAAGCAGTGCAGCATGACATCCGAGGGAATCGTGAGTCGGATAAAGACCCCGCTGGGAGACATGGACTCATCCGTGGACTCTCCATCACATCTCAACTTTAATGATCTGCTCGTGAGTGGCTCATCTAACTTTAGTCACAGTGTGCTTTCATGTGCATTCTAGAGAAACAGAGCTTTCATGGAGAATGTCGTTCCCTGATGAGAGGTTTTCAGAGGAGTGCTGATTGACAGCTGTCAGTCAACTGTGTGATGATTCTCTTGTTTGGCAGGCCGTGATCAGAGAATTGTCATGCCACAGTCACCGCTTTTGAATGTGAGCATTGACGCTGTATTTAAATAGTTTTACTGTTTTCAAGAGAAGTTAGCTCAAAGCCATGCTGTCGTATGTGAGTATCCCTGAGGTATAAACAAAGCTGAGTCCTTTTTTTTTTTTTGCTGTTAAACAGTATGGTTTCAGCATCATTTCTTAAATATTTATAGGCAGATTGCCAGCAAAGAACTACATTGCCTCTAATTGTAAACAAAGCTCCACCAATCAGAGAAGTCACACAACACTTCCTACAAGAGAGCATTGCATGAAGCATGTACTGTAATGACTTATAACTTACTCACAATATCAGATTTTCACTGCAAAGTTATTATGACCAAAATAATTAATTTGGATATCTATAGAAATTTTAGGCAAAGACTATCAGTCAAATTTATGTTTAAGTTTGTTTTCTACAATAAATCACACCCATAATATAATTCTACGGAGATGGAGAGAGAGTTGTACAAAAAGAAAGCATACAAAAATAACTGCGTCTTTCTCTTTTTCTGTTTATGATGGGTGGTTACCAGGGTTAAGGTGCTCTGTCAGCAATTATTAGCACGATTGTCAAATCTGATATATTACGATACCTCATCTCGAATCTGGTTGGTTCATCATGATACTCTTCAATAAAAATGCAGTAATGAAATGTCGATGGAGAAGACGGACAAAGAAAAATACTTCTGGAGCCAAGGCTGCTTATACGTGGGTTGTCACTGTTGCACTCGGTTACAGTTTGTTGTACTAGACTTTTGTATGCTGAAAGTGTTTTTGTTGGAAGGGAAAAGCCATTACAAATCTATCATTCCAGATCTATTCACCCTTGGGGAAAGTGTTTTCATTACTTTGCTGATTGGCAAGGATGACAAGTAGCTACACATTTTCTCTTTTCTCTTCAATTTCTTCATCTGTTTCCTGGCTGCACCTCTTGATGCATCTCTGGCTCGGTTACAGGTGTTAAGCAAGATTAGCAGAGGGATAATTGTAATATTAAAATCCTGTTTATCTGTTATTAGTCATTATTTTTGTGTTGACTTTGTGAGCAGGCACAAAAAATTTGTTTCTCATACATTTAATAAAAAGCTTTCGTAAACATTTGCCTGATCGCCTATTTAAACACTCTTTGTTTTCAAGTCCAGGAATAATGCCTACTCTTGTTTCCTCTCTGCATTATCTTTCTCAGATTTCTGTTTGTTGTTTTCAAAGTTTTTCTTTTGAGACCGCCGTAAAAAGTGCTCTCCATACTTACTGCTCACACATTGTGGACACCAAGCGTAATGACTCGTTATAGTTTCTCCCCCTGTGAAGTACAGTGGAAGTTAAATGAACTATCAACTTTTATTATTTATTATTCAATACTTAAAGTTTCGCCTCATTAGAAGCACAGCCCTCCTGGGTAGAGGAATTTTTCAAAATCCACTTTCAGCTGGTGTTGTCTTTTACCCCCCATCAGCTCTCAATGACTCTCGAGTAGCCATGGGCTCCAAAACGACTGCTTCTGCAGGAAAATGAAATCGCTTAGGTTTGATATTTATTTATTTTTAGATGCTTTATCAAAGTTGCACCTCTCAAGGCCATTGCAGTCATTAGCCAGATTAGGCCAGAAGGTGACACACTGACAATGATGTCTCGCGGGTGTCCTGCACTGCCTGAGTGTAATTCAACTTTTTCTCCCGTCTTGATTAATTCTGCGGTCGCCGTGTGGCTGGTTTTGAGACACACGTTCTGACATTGGAGATATTTGCGGGAATGTGTGTGTTCTCATTTGTTATCGCAACAATCTGCAGTAATGCTTGTCTTAAGGAACATGTCTTCAAACATCAGCAAAGAATTCTTTGAGGCCATACTTCCCTGACAGTTAATATTACCGCACGTTGTAGATTGCCTTCCCATCGCATTTTGGTTAACAGCACAACCGAGTCAACTTTTTCTGAAAATGAGTTTTTCCTCCCATGATGCCGTTTGCTCCTCTGGGGAGAGCACAAGCTGCTGAGAAAGGGGGAATTTAATATGCGTGTTACATGTTCGGAAGCTTGCGCTTACATTTAACCGATCATTGTGGACATATTTCAAGCGTGCGCCCTTTGCCTTGGTGGCGCTTGGGGTCTCTTTGGGGACCTTTATAAATTTGCTTCAATTAATTCCATCTGAAAGGATCTACTGTTATGTAGACTTAATAGGAATAAAGAGATGACTTCTTGCTTTACAGGTGCGTAAGCTAATTCGCCAAGCTCTCTGGTGGAATCCGACCTTCAAACTGTCTTCGCTGCACGTTATTTATTTATTTATTTAACTCCAGCAGTTCTCATCAGTCTTGTGGTCTCCGAGACCTCTCTATCGCTCTTCTGGGGTCCCAGTGAGGTGCTTGTTACCATCAGCCTTTCCAGGATGTTAGTTCAAAGTTAAAGACTGACCCATGTCAGATGTAGCATCGCTAACACACCCACACACCCACACACACTCACAGGCATTGATCTCCCAGGCTGGGCCGGCTAATTACGGAGCGCTTTACTCAGGGTGTGTTAATGATCGGGGTCCAACAGAGCGGAGGTCCGACGACTCTGTTCCCTCCAGCTCTCAAGCTGCCGTCTTGTGATCAAACTGCCTTTAGTTATTGTCCAACAAAGGGAGGTTTCTTTTAATACACCGTTACAGATTAGTTAGGTAATTGCAGCCCTAATCGATAAAGCAACCGAGTGGAAAATGAAAGGTGTGTGTTTTGGTAGAGCTACATGGTTTCAGCGCCTGCAGGCAGTGCAGAGAGGTGACAGTGATAAATAGGGTATTTAATAACAGCTGCTCTAACACTGCTTCCTCTGCATGTCCTCGCGCACGCTCCGGCATGTTCATCATGCATTCGCACGCAGCGGAGGGACGGGACTGTACCACCGGCCCCTCAGTTAGGATTGCTTTTGACCTTTGTCTTGTTCTGCCTTTGTCCCTCTTTCTCTCTGTCGCTGTCTTTCTTTCAAACGCTGACACTCTCCCCTCCTCTCTTGTCCATCTGGATCTGTGGTTTTTAATGGCTTTATTGTGTGTGATGGGGGCTCTGTGTTTGGGCACAAAGGTCTCGGGCTGGACCGAGAGAAGAGAACGGGCGACCAGATGGTTCTGTTAACCGAAACATCAAATAGAATTTTTCCTTTGGCAGGAGACAAAAATCTGTGCACGTGTTTGAAAGAGAGTGGAGTTCTTTTGGAATAGAATAAGCAAAAGTGCTAGATGTCTTTAAAAACCATTGAATATTTATACAAATGTAAAATAATAAATAAAATATATGAAATTGTTAGGTAATTGCAATTACCTAAATATATATCAAATAAAATATCACATATTAAATACATGTATGAAACCAGTTTCTGTATTAAAAATACAAGATCAGTTTTTGATATTGATTATTTATAAATATATATAATGTAAATAGAAATAAATCATAAATAATATAGAAAATAACAAATAATGTAAAATATTATTTAGTTTTTCATACATATATGCGAGTATGTATACACACACACATAATATCACGTGAAGCTTTGTACATTGAATGTACAAGTAAATGTACAGGGTGATGATTACAAAACAAGTATTTAAATTTTTTTTTAATGGTATAATTAAAGAAATTATTATTTTGAATAATTAAAGCTAAAAAAAAAATACAACAAAAAGCTTGCCATGACATTAATAATATCATAGGTTTATAAATGCCAGTCTCCATTTCAGCCTATTATGCAGAGTAATTAATTAATAGGCAGCCGTTGCTGGCAGATTGCTTTTCGTCAGGCTGAAATGAGAAAACTCAATGATTGGTCTGCGCTTGGCAGCCATTACAACGGATGAATTGATAAAGAGGGTGACTGGTGTTTCAAAAAGATTCGTTTCGCCTCTTTTCTTTTCCTCCCAACATGCAAGTGACTCGGTGAGAAAGAGAATGCATTGCTTTTAATCCATGGGACTTTTTTCTGAAAGACCTTCATTCGAGCCTAATATTGATTCTGTGTGTGATATACTGTAAAAATGAATTGGGCTGCTTTTTTAAGAGTTTTGTTGCACTTTATTCTCTACAGTATTGCTACAGCTTAATGGAGCAACGCATCAATGGACTGTTACCTGTGCCTTTACAGATATTGCCACGAGGTGTGTATGGAGTGTTAGTGTGCTGGTCCAAATTACAGTTCAATACCACAACAGTAAACGTGCCCGAGGGCCACCTAGACCCTAGATCACCGTTCAAAACCCCATACTCAGCAATAGCCTGCTCTGGTGTGTGTGTGTGTGAGCATTTTCCATTAGTTAAATTTCCACTTTATGTCATCCTCAATGGCTTCGCAGAGACAAATAAATACCAGTTTGGTTTCGTGAAGCCATTCTTTCTGAATGCATGCATTTACACACGTACATAAATTCTTTATGAGAGTTAAAAAGTCCCCTAAGCTGCATCTCCCGCATGTCTGTTTTAGATAGACACATTCTGTCATTTTAAACATCTAATACGTTCTGCTCATATTTCTTTTTCTCTGCATCACGTGATCTACAATCTAGTCAATTTTCTTTCAGCCAGTAAGGACCCCAGGGATCCACACATACACGGCCTGGAGGTATGTGCCTCATTGATTGTTTCAGTTGGGCATGGGATTGGTTATGCTGTGTAACACTTATTGAAATGTCAATTGAAGTCAAGACTCTTTCTCTGTCTGTCCCTCATTTTCTACCCCCATTAATGCTTTTCATTTGTATTTGTTTTAATCTGCTAAAATAATAATTATTGGTTCTTTTTCGATGTTGCTTAATAAAATATTAAAAGTTTGTGTGATGATTCAAAAGTTTGGGGTCGGTGGGAATTTTTTCCTATCATTTTGGAAGTCTCTCATGCTCACAACAGCATTTAATTTGATCATAAATACAGTCAAAAGTTAAAACGGCCATATTATGAACTATTATTGGCAATTTAAATGTATTTTAATATAGATCCAAATGTAATTTATTCCTGTGATGGCAAGATACATTTTCAGCAGCCATTTACGCCAGTCTTCAAGTGTCACATGATCCTAAATATTCTAAGATTATTCTGCTGTAGTGATCAAGAAACATTTAATTAATATGACATTTTTTTGCTGCTTAATATGTTTGTGTTTTTCTTTTTATCACATTTCTTCAGGATTCTTTGATTAATAGACATTGCTTTGATGAATACATAAGAACAGCATTTATTTGAAATGGTAATCTTGTCTTTGCTGTTAATTTAATTAATTAACATGTCCTTGCCAAACAAAAATATGAAGTTCTTTATAAAAAAATCTTAGGGTAGTATAGTTTACGCTTACCTAAATAGTAATGATACCGGACCATCTTATTCTTGTTTTGTTCTTGTTTTTGTTTAATTCTGGAATAAGTTGGCTTGAAGAGGATTAAAAAACCCTGATAAAGCCGATCTAAATGAGGTCTTCATAGACACTAATTAAGAAGAGAATCACTGCTTTATTGCACTACACTATACGACCTTAGACCTCAATTAATCGAGACTCTTTTTCAGCTTCTTCCTTCATTCATCCGCTGTGATCTGTTAGCGTGGCTCTGACCATAAGCAGCTTCTTGAATCCTCTTTAATGACAAATAAAGGACATGATGTTGATTTCATTCTTCTTCTTTTTTCATGTACCCCAAGGTGTTCACAGAGTTATATTTAATTTTGTCTAATAGATGAAGTGACCCCTTTCCTCAAGCCTCTCTCTTTATTTCTCTCTGTCTCCCCCACAAAAGCCAATTAACCTTGCGGCCAAACCAGGCAGTTTGCTGTTGAATCACAGGTTAATTAGCAGAGGGCTCTGATTGTCTTTGTTTGCCCGCAGGTGAACACGCGGCCCGAATCCTCCAGTGGCAGGGCTCTCTGCGGTCCAATGATAGGTGAGTGATCCAGATCATGCCTGCCCTCATTGAGAGAAAAAATCTTATTACCAAGATTAACTTTGTTTAGAGGCCGGCACTATATTTAGAGTAAAGGAACTGCATTAATGATATTTTTTCTAAAATTCTGTTTGGATCAGCCTTGTGTTTGACGCTATTAACACACTCCAAATACACTTCTAGAGTAATGCCTCAAGATTTTTCTACATTGCTTGGTAAAACAACTTCGAGTTCTGAAACTATAATTACCAAATGCAGTTGAATCTCATAATTAGCAGAAATGTTTTTAACTTTTATATAAAAAATGAATGTTTCTTGAGCATGCAAATCAGAATATTAGAATGTTTTCTGATGGATCATGTGAACTGAAGACTGGAGTAATGGCTGATGAAAATTAAGCTTTGACATCACAGAAATACATATAATTTATATTAAAATATTTGTATTTGTATTATTATTATGTTTATTTATTTTGTACTTATATTTTAACATTATTACTGTTTTTGCTGTATTTTTAATCCAAAATATTATTGACCCTTTTTTTACAGAACTTTAGAACTTATTGTGTGTTAATTGCAATGTAATTCGTGTTTCTTTATGGATTATTTTATCCCATTATGGTGACTTTGTGCTTTGGAATTAAGTCATGATATAAGTAGAAAAGCTTTAAGAAGTAATTAAAGGGATATATGTGTGTGTGTGTGTGTGTGTGTGTGTGTGTGTGTGTGTATATATATATATATATATCATTATTATTATTATTATTTTTATTTTCAGAAAAATAAAATATTAATCAATAGGGCCTTGTTGTGAACAGTTGCAGTTTAGCTTTTAAAACATTGTTTTAAGCGGAGTTAAAGGTGATCTTGATTAATTTCTTTATAAGGATATCAATAATGTCATTCTCTTTACAAGAGAAAGAGAAATGCTATCAGGAGTTTGCAGTCTTGCATATTCCTGAATATAGAGCAGAAACATTGTTTTCAATGCTAACTGGATTTCGTTATTAGAGAATGAAAACCCTGCACAGAAGAAAGCTGAAGGCCAGCATTTGTATTCAGCAGTGATGTAAAGAAGTGAAGTGCAGCAGATCATACTAGACAAATAAGTCTCGTCTTACATTTCTAATGTGAAGTAACTGCTCTGTCTGAACAATTTACTCATCATGATTCATGACAGATTTTTGAGGCATCTTGTATAAAATGTTTATATTTTGTCTTTTGGCTTATATGCAGTTTAAAGAAATCTTCAGCTGAGCTTAAGAAGATTTTGACAAATGGACAGGTATAGTAGCCCCCTTCACATCACACACACTTTTACTTCAGCATTCATTTTGATACACACACATACTGCACAGTATTCCCACTTCAACTGAATCTGATTATCTTGTTAGTGCTTGCCATCACTTATCCCATTCATTTGTCACCATAGCCTGTTTGTGAATGTGCAAAGGCATCTATTGATTGCTCCTGACGGGCTGTTCACTGACCCTTTCTCTGTGGCATGGTTGAGATCTTTATCTTGAGTGATCAGAGCTGTATCTGTGTGTCCTTCTCTCGCCCACCCCTTCCTGCTTTCCCTGTCACTTTTCCTCCCCCTCCACAGGCCCCAGTATACCAGTCTGTCAACCAAAGTGTGTCAGATAGACAATTAATACAGTCACATCCCCTGTGACACCTGTAACGTACAGTTAATGGAGCACTAGCCTGTTTGTGAATGACACACACACACACACACACACACACTTCAGCCTAATCTAATGTCTTAGTCTAATGAAGCATTGGCTTCACATCAGGTCCGGTTCACATTCCCCTACAACAACAACACACGAATACTGACACCTAGCTAGACACATTAGCCATCACAAAACATAATATAGCATATACTTTTTGATATATGGAAATAATACTATTTTACTTGGTAGATTTAATTTTAATGAAATATAATAATAATAATAATAATAATAATAAAAATAATAATGATGATAACATATTAACGAAAAAATGCTGCTGCTATTAAAAATAATAACATTTTTGCTATTATTATTATTATTATTATTATTATAACATTTTATAATTTCTTTATATAAATGTTTATTGTCAAAAAAATATCTCATGGCTTTAATATGATTCAAAAAGTTTGATTCAAAAGAAAACATGTTGTTCTGAACTCCGTTTACGTGGGAGTTTAATTTGTTTAATTTGTTACCTGAATGTATCAGTTCAAAGCTGGATCTGAAAATAGTCCTCCGCGGTTGAAATGATCAACTGCATTTACAGGTCTGGTCAGAGAAATTACCAGAGTGATCTTCACAATGGTTTTCTGTTTTATGCCCTATGGAATCTGCTTCTTGTTGTTACAGACCCCTTAAGCTATGAAAATCCTTAGTGGTTAAACCATTTTGAGAGGTTTGTTGCAATTTATGAAGGTAAATTAGTAGCAAAACTTGAGTGCATGTTGATTCGAATGTGAGAACTTGTCATATTAATATTCGTGTTTATTTTGAAGTTGTATTTGTATTTAAGTTTAAATTTACACTCATGGCTCTGATGTGCAAAGCTGAATCTTACGATTTGCAAGCTCAGGCAATAATCAAAACATCCTTGTTTTGAATCGGAAGTTTTAGCAGATTAATAGCTACAATTGTGACATTCACAAACAGATTAATAGTTACGAATGTGACATTCACAACAAAATGACAGACACAAAAGAGTACGACATATTTACAGTTACAGTTTAATTCAGTTTCGCTCTACAACAAGAAGTCAGCACTTAGAACCTCTCTGATCAGGCAGTAAAATTTCAAATGTTGTTTCTCTATTCCTGTTGCAAAACTCACTTGTGCACTTGTACGTGTAGATGTGAGAGAGCTGAACCGGGGATGGGGCTGAAATGGGAATGAAGACATTTTATTGGTCGATGTCTGACCAATAAAGTTGGATGGTTTCTTTGTGTGATGACGTCATGCAACAGCGGCAGCCAGTTTTCCCTTTCATATTTCTGTGTTGTGCTCAGTTTCTTGTGTAAATAAAATATAAAGGTAGACTTGAGGTAAAAGACTTTGCAAGAACATGAAAAACATTTGTTGTCTGGTGATGCACTGTGGACCTGGATACAAATCAGTTCGACACACATCAAACTATTATGTCTTCCAATATGAAAACCTTTCTATGATTAAATGTGCTGGCCACTTCATTCCATCCCCATCCCTGGTTCTTCTCTCTCACATCTACATGTTAATGTGCACAAGTGAGTTTGGTACAGGAATATCATGAAAGGAGTAGCAAAAGTCAAAGCACTAAGATTTGAATTTGCACTGCCAGATCAGAGAGGTTGTAAGTGCTGATTTGTTGTACAGCGAAATATAAGTAAATATGCCGTGCACTTTTGTGTCTGTTATTTTGTTTATGTGAATGTCATTTGTTTCCATTAATCTGCAAGTTCTCACATTCAAATCAACAAGCTCTAGAGTTTTGCTACTCTTTTATCTTTGTTGAAATGGCTACTGACATTTAGTCTTACTTGAAGGTCTAAGGGTTAAGATCCTACAACATGCATTTTATTTTTATATTCAAATCATCAAAGATGGAGGGCATTCAGATGTGCATAAAACTGACTTAATGTGAAAATGTACCAGTCCCTCTGGCCTCTTGATGTCAGAATGGGGTGTATTGTGTTACCATTTTGGCAGCTTTTATCAAAGTCGAATAAGACAGCATAGACAAACAGTCATTAGTCATTTATCCTTTTTTGTCCATAATTGACCATACACGGGAATTTCGACCTCAGTCGGTTTTTTTCTCTCATTTTGTGTTGCTGTTAAAAATGTGGCGCGTCTTTTGTCTCTGCCTCGCTTTGTTTTCCTTAGTTTCGTTCTCTTAATTCATTAGCTCACTTCAGTTTATTTGACTATTTTACACAATCACTGAGTAAAAAAATAGTTTTCATTGAGACATCTGTGAATACATTCATACAAACATCCCCCCTTGATTATATAGATTCTGTTCTCCTTGGATAACTGCAGTCTTTTTCTTTCTTTCTTTTTTTCTCTGTTAGTTTAGATAAATTAACATGACCTCCAGTATCAGGAGCAGCTTGGCCATGGAAATGGCGGAACAGTTTACAAGTGAGGGTTGCTTTCGTGGTTTTTACCTTGAAATTTAATTAGACTGATTGTGTTCCACCTCTTCAAAGGCCTTCTTTACCCTTAGTGCAATCTATAGGATTTAACTAGAGCTGGCAAATTGAATCATAAAAATGTAGCTGAAAAGGGAACAAGTGTTTTGTTGTCTACACTCATGTTCTGATTAATTAAGTTTGCTTAAAAAAAGCCAACTTACGTAAATTCTATTTAAACTTCTTCTGAGACCAAAATTTTAAATGTATCTCCTCCAAGACTTTTCAAGCTAGAACCACCAAACTCAAATCTGACTTGGGTTGCTATGTTCTTTTCTAACTGATCTGACTTACAAATTATCGGAATCACCAGACTATCAAAAGCCACCTAAAATCCCAAAGGCT